>NW_010321194.1:3890-13545 GCF_000700745.2 Antrostomus carolinensis
TTTGCAAGCTTTCTGGCTTCATTTGTGAAGCAATATGTAAAACTCTTGTTTAAAAGCGAAGGAACACAATCTCAGTGTTATATCAGCAAAAGGCTGACTTTAAGTCAACAGGGAATGTTGTTCACCTAGAAGCACCTGCCTCAACCTCTTTGGACCTGATTCCATTTTGTAAAACAATTTCTCTCCCCTGCTTTGTATCTGATTTTGTTTTCTCACATGCAGCGCAAATGAGACTGTGTTCACTGTGACCCAGAAGTTTGTTTTTCAGTGACTGCTTTTCAACGTACAGACCCACTCTTCTTTCTTCAGCTTTCTTTAGCTTTCCTTTATTTAGTTCTATATGTGTATAGTTAAATTCACCTGCTTTTTATAAACATGCTATATTAAATGGATTCCTCTTAGAGTGCTTTTTTATTGTTATGTATACTTTCCCTCTGATTTCTGTTGCTTAGTGATTCTCTGCATTCTGTGAATTTTATACACAGGTGTTATATAATACAATTATTTTATAATTATATAATAATCTTCATGAATGATTAAAATAATGAATAAAAGCTGTCACTTTGATGGTTTTATTTTACTCTTTTTTTTGAGATCAGTCTATGAACTTTATATCAGCTAGTGTGCTTTGATATTGTATAGTGTTTTCATTAAAAATCAGATTATGTTGTAGCACTAAGTCCAATGCTAAGTCTATGTACAGGTTTCAATGAAAAAGCTGTAATTGGTTACCTAGGCATGAGCTTGGGCTATGGGATATAAATTCAGACTAATTTAATGAAGACTTACAACATAGAATAGTTTTCTACTTGGTCAGTTTTCAAATTGGCTCATATTATTTATACTTCCAATCAATTAAATCCAATTCTTTGATGGAAGCGAGTTTGGCTTGTTAAGCTATCATCTCAACCATTCTGCTTCTGAAATATCCCAGAGTTATTAAATTTATCCAAAACATACATCAGCAAGAAGGTGTCCTCAGTCAGCTGTCTTTTTAGGATACTTGAATGCTGATTATAATGCATTTCTTCTCAATAATGAAAATTTCCAGTGCCAGTGCCTTATGCTTATTATACTAGCTCAATGTGTGACATAGACTTGCAGAGTTTCAACCCAGAGCAACTTAAATTTATCTAACCTGTCCCTCTGACTCCAAGTATTAATACCTTTCCTGTGTCATTCTGATCAATATTTATCTAGCCTTTTATTAAAGGCCTTTAAATAAACAGATTGCATGATCACTCCAGGCAATCTATTCTAGTGCTTCACTCTCTTTACCCAGAAGTTTTTCTTAATTTTTATTTTGAATTTTTATGCTGTAATGTAAGACCATTACTAGCCCTATCCATTACAGGAAAAGAAAACAGATTAGCTCTTCCTTTGCAGAAACCATTCATTTATTTAAACCATGTTTGTACTGTCCCTTCTCTCTTTAAGCTAAACTAGATTCATTCAATATTTTCAGGTAAGTAAGCTTTTGTAGACCTCTGATTATTCATTTACTTCTCTTCTTGACTTCTCCAGTTAGTGCATATTCTTATTGAAGTTCAGCACGCGATCTGGATCAGAGACTCCAGCTGAGTGTGGGGGTCTTCTTGGTCTTATGGCCCTTTTCCCATAACTTTCATCAGCAAGTACGACAACTCTAAGTATACTTGAGTGATCTCACCAAGCAGAGCTAATGGAGGAACTTACTCAGCTGTCTTCTTTCCTACTCTGTTCCCATTCTGTTAATTGGAATAGTTTATCACAACTGGTCTTTCCATTAATGCATCAATGGCTAAATGTTTCTGTTTCCTCAAGGTCAGCCTTTGATGCTGGTGATTCAAGAGCCAACAAGAAGACTTGTTTACACTGACTTTTAATTTTAGTCTTATGGACCAACTCCTTACTTTGCCCTTTCCTAAATAGTCCCTAAATACTTATGCTCCATTTTTCTATGTGCCCCTAAGAATCTGACTTTTTCAATTTCCTATATGCTTTCTTCTTAGGTTTGAGATCAATGCAGAACTCCTTATTAGCCTTATTGATCTTTTTATGTGTTTCTCACCTTTCTTCCATAAGAAAATGATTTGCTTGAAATATCTACTTGGAAACAGGAATGTTTATGCTGTTACTTCTCCTTTGTTTTCTGAGGGTTATTAACTGTTCTGTTTATTTACAGATTTCATTGAAATTACTTCTTGCCATGATATTTTGTTCAGCCATTTCATGCTTGTTCAGAATTATATCTAAAAGCCATTTAGGTGTTCTCTGACTTCTAGATCAAGAAACATTCATACAGCACTCCAAGAATATGGTGGACATCTTACCTGCCAAGTTAATTACCTAAGCCAAAGCTAGTCACCTAGGCTTCTTCTCTGATTAATGAAGACTAATGGGCTTCTGCAGACCATGATGATAACTTCAAGATAAGGAATGAAGCATTCTCTGAAAGAAGCTTTTCCATTACATTCTCATAGATAAAGAGTTTAGAGACTGTGTGAGATTTTGATGAATTTCTTTTTATGTTGCTAAAGTTCAGTGAGCTGAATCATACTCTCTACTTTTTTTGTATAATCTTTTTTTTGAGCAGATGTTTAGGTAATTTGAATTGTTCATTACTACTAAACTTTAAATTCTGAATAATACTGCCATTGATTCTCATCAGGCTTTATTTTCTTGATGCTCCTGGTTAACCCTGAGCTCTGAGCATGATGGTACCTGGCAATTGCAATGCAAGACAATACCTGCTTTGATCTTTTGAGAAGTAAATTGATTAATTGATAAATGGATTGGCAAGTCCTCAGCTCAGAATTTTCTTTTGTTTCTCTAAACAGGAAAATATAAATTAAATCAACCAATAAACTACCAACAGAACTACTGAGGTTTGTGCCAAAAGAATGAAGCATGGATGTTTCAGGAACAATTTTTTAACTTACCTCCTAAGTGAGCAAACTAGACACTTGATTTGTGTACTGAAATGCTATGGAAGCCTTGTTTTTTTCTTTTACAAGAATTGTGGGTTTTCAGAACCATTTTGTCCCAGCCCAAAAATATCAAGGTAATTTGCTGTAGTGGCTTTTATTTTGGCTGCTCGTAGCAAAATAAAAATATTTTATAATCTAGACAAGTTGGGAATGGTAATTTCTATCCTTGACTGCTTCACAGTCCAAGCTGCTTGTCAAATATTCTGTCAAAATAACTTATTTGGGTAATAATTTGAAGAATCAATAGTCTTCTCTCTTTTTTTTATGAAACCTGGCAACTTTTCTATCGATTGCTTTTCTTCTTCCAGCACTGCACCTGCTGCCTTTGCAGGTTTCTGATTAATTTTCTAGCATCTCAACTCATTTGTATATTTCAATATAACAGGGGGACATGGGTTTCTGAGAATATGCTGGCTCTTTCTTTCCTGCTTGGGTGCTGTATCCTAAGTTAGGCTATATGTGCCGTATTTTATATATGTAACGTTGTGCAATTTAGGTCACCAAAAACTGGATAGATAAAGGTATAACTCTTTCCTGCATACAACTGTAGGTTAATATGGTGAAATAAAATAGAAGAGAAAACAAGTAACCTTTATTATCATTGCTATAAAAACATGTTTTACATGATAGTTAAGAAACAAGCTAACTGTGGTGTCCAGGAGAATCTCTTCTACTCATCCATTGTGCATACATATAGTAATTACAAGTGAATATTGCGGAGTGTAGTAATTACTGTTACAGGTAAAAATAAAGTGGATGTTTGCAATGGCCATCACTAAAATAACCTAACTGCATTTCTTTTTTGGGTCTCTTCTCAAAGGGAAGGTTTGAAGTAAAGACAAGCTTAAAACTCACTGGGTGTTTCCAATTGGAGTGCAATTTTCTGTTATCAAGTGCATGTTAATTTATTACTAGGAAATGTTCATAAATGAAGGGTGGATGTTATAAACATTCACAAACATGAGACTTTGAAGATATAATAATTTGAGTGTTCTATATGGCTCTGAAGTCACAGTTTATCTATGGTTAGGTGGACTTTAGCAATTGATCATTAAATAGCAAAGCAGGGGGGGAGGGATGGGACACATTGAGAGTGATGAAATTTGTCTTCCCACGTAACTGTTTTGGGTGATGAAGCCCTGCTTTCCTGGAGATGGCTGAATACCTGCCTGCAAATGGGAAGTCATAAATGAGTGCCTTGTTTTGCTTTGCTTGCTTGCATAGCTTTTGCTTTACCTGTTAAACTGCCTTTATCTCAACAGATGAGTTTTCTCACTTTTACTCTTCTGATTCTCTCCCCCACCCCACCAAGGGGGTGTGAGTGAGTAGCTGCGTGGTTCTTAGTTGCTGGCTGGGGTTAAACCACAACATAGGAGAGGGGTTTACTAGGCAAGAGCTGTAAAGTGAATATTGACAGATGCAGCTTTAAAAACCCACAGAAAAGAGAAACTCTGGTTAAATTAGATCATTAACAATCCTTGCTTATCTCTTCAGGGGCACATAGCTATTTTGAAGATACTAAACTGATGTTGCTTACCTGGATGATGCAGCTGTATAATTTTTTTGTTACTTCAAGTGGTTCAGCAATGCATCTGTGAAGCCAGTCTGCATCTGGCTCAGATTAACTTAAAAACAATCAACCACACTTTAGGTTTCTGGGATATCATAAATGTCAATATTTTATTGGTTTCAGGCATAGCAATATTTCCAAAAGTATCAAGTCACAGGTAGGTGATTTTTCAAAAACACTTATTTGCTTAACTTAGAAAATTTTCAAGGTTTGTTGTTTGTTTGTTTGTTTTTTTCCTAAATTTCTGAAAACTCTTACTAGACAACTGTCTGTATTCCTGTATCATGAAACACTTCTACAAAGGATGTCCATGGGGAGTACCATGAGCATCTCCAGCAAATGGTACTGTGTAATTTAATGTTAGCTCTACCCTGTTCAGCAATCACAGCTGTAATTATCTATGTCTTCAGCCTAAGCTTTTGAATATAGATATTTGAATTAATCTGGATCTGGAAAATAGTTGTAGACTCAACTGTATTTTACATACAGATGGTTTTTCAAATTCAGCTAGGATTGCCATAAACAACTATTTGTATTTTGAAAGCAGAACCTTGAATTCATAATTATAGGAACAAGTAGTTCTGCAAAACAGAAAGCTTATACTTCTTTGTTTGCAAATGCAGGTAGGTAGAAGCACAAATACGTAGGTTAGTGTATCTTTGAATTGTGGTTACAGGATGAATGCAACTTTATTACTAGTGTTAAATATGTTTGAGATGGGAAAATATTCTTAAAAACATAGTGTGATGTGAATCCATACTATGTTTATAATCATACCACTTTCTTTAACTGTACATTATTGATGTATATAGGCTTACCAATTCAGTTGTAGTGGGAACTGTGTCTTACATTGAGACTTCTCTCTCCAAAGACCTTAATGTCTCTGTAGGCAAGGTGTAGAAAACTGAAAAGGGAAATAACCTTCTCAAATAATTCTCAGTTCAATCCCCTACTTTACTTGAGATCTTTTAGTCTTTTAATTACTCAGTCTAAAAATATGAGAGAACAGTATCTGTCTGTGGTGCTCAGAAAACCTATATTGATGTGAAATTTCAATATCAGCATGAGTTTTCTGAGGACTGGTGAAAAAGTTGCCTCATGCCCAGTTACCTTCTGCTGCCAGATAGCATGCAGTAAGTAACTGAAGTGAGTGAATGCCCTGCCGAGGTGAGGTTGAATTTCTCAGTTAGCTGGTGCAATAGGAAGGTTTAGCTGTGAACGCTGATATTCTGTGTAAGGTTAGCACTGCTGAGGAGTCCTAGAGCATTTCTGTATTATAGACTCTGACTGGCCAAATATAATCTGGAAAAAGCATGGGACTGATGCAGAGAGGTGAAGTAGCACTTCAATTTCTTGTATTTTTGCATCCAATTGTGCAGGGACTTGGGAAAGATGTGGATAAATCTGAGAAGGCCCAGTAGAACAAGATGATTTCTGAAGGTACTTTGAGGCCTAGGATTTTGTTATTTCAAACTATATGCATCAACTTAGAATCTGAGTAACACTGTTTTTGTGCATAGACGGATGTACGTGTAAAAAATGCAAGTATCTGTATAGGATGTTTTTCATTAATTTGGAGATACCTACCAGTACAGAGCTGTTTCCTACTATCATTAATTACACCTCACTAATTTCAGTAGCTGAGCAGAGATGGAGTTTTCAACCTGCATTCAAGACAAATTATTATTTTGAAAACAATAAGCAAGCCATACTGAGCATAATTTCCTTTTCTCTGTAGATAAAGACAGCAATTTAAAGTCAAGGGTTATGCTGATGAAATCCAATACCGAGTTGTTGGGAGTTAGGTGGCAGTATTAGCTTAGACTACACTTCTGATGTTTTGTTCTTTTGTTCAGATTTTTGTACCACTCCTGTCACTTTTTTTTCCCCCCCCCAGCATCTCTTAGTGTTGTGTTAGGCAACATAACTAATCTATCATGCAGTTCTTCCATTCCTTCCCCAGAGGAGAAATGTGTGCAATGGTGTGACTTGTTTTGGTCTTTTTTTTCTTCCTATCTTCCTACCTCTTTTTGATTTGCAGTCTTAATTTTACCCTTCTGTAGGAACTTCTGGAAGTCATCTGAGTCATGTTGTTACTCTGCAGAGACTTTGAGCCATATTTGGAGATGAGTAATGCAGCCTGCGAGACCAGAGTGATTCTAAATTGGTGCAACTTACAGCTTCCTCTGCCATCCCAATACATCAGCTACGCTTAGTAAAATATCTGCAGATTGTTTTAAACACGGTATTTATACTGGGGTTTGTTTGTTAATATAAAAGTTTCACTCCCCAGCACATCCTCTCTTATTTGGTAGAATTGCAGTGCTGAAGGTCCCAAAGAGAGAAGAAATTAACTTCTAGTTCTTCCTCACATTAAACCTTCTCTTTTATCACTCTCACTATGAGAATAGGTACAAAGGTGACTGATTTACCTCTGGGCCTTTAAGTAGGTTTATTTCATAACACTTTACTTGCCACTTCAAATTTGACCCTAAATTTTAATGAGTGTGGAAATGGTTTCTCTTAACCATTTTAGAGTTCATAACATTTCAAATATAAACACACTTTAAGTCCCAAATTGCTTGTTAGAAAGTATTCAATGAAGAAAAGTGATTCTTAGTTAAATTGGCTTACACTAAAAATTTACAGATGTTAAAGTATGCACTGTTGGTTTTCCTTTGCAGGTGCATACATAAAGCTTGCTCAATAAACCACCACACCATCTTGGCATAGGTAAAAGTATGGCTTTTTGGATTACGTTATTCTGAGAAAGTTCTCAGAGATGCTTTAGGTCTGTGCTTATGCCCTGTAAAGGGATAGACAGCCCGTTTGTTACAAGGCTGCCTCTAATGCAAAACAAAGTTAAAGGGGAAGTAAGGGGAAGAGATTAGCAGCTATGCCTTCTGCCTTGCTCGCTAGGATATTAAGGGAAAGACAGAGCCAGTTCTACATAGATCTGGGTGCTTGTCAGAGTAGCTAGTCAGGTTGGAGGGCACAAATGTGGCTTCAAACTTCCTTTGGAAAAAGCTCTTATTTCATTCTACCAAACAGTAGCTGTTCCCTCAGTGATGAAACTCTCATTTTGAGGAATGTGACCACTCATCCATGCAGACACACACAGATGCTAGTCTCACCAGGTTCCGGGGACTCTGTCAGCTGGTGGCCAACATCATATATTGGCAATTTCCACTTGAAATTTCTTCCAAAACAAACAAGCACAAAGTTATGGAGGACTGTATTCTTTTCAGATTGACCATTAGTCTTTTCCTTTCTGTCTGCACATATATAATGTTCATACTTGCTTTGGAGGAGGGGAGAATTGTCTTCTCTTGGAAAATTCACTTGAAGTCTTAAAATATAGGCTGACAGCAGCCTCAGCAGTATCTTCATTGCCACATATTTATTTAGCTTAAATGGCTGCCTTGTCAATGTGGAAGTCTTGGGTTTAAATGCTAGTGTCAACATGTTAATTTTAGGTCCACCTCTTAAATCTCAGGAGAAGGAACACACTAAAACTTAAAAAGACAGCCTTACTGTGGAGTGTGCTGAGTTACAAGTTGCAATCTCAACATTCTTCTGACATGCTGTTGTTTGCTTTTCTTAGAGGTGTCTTCTGCTAATAAATTAGCACTTACTAAATGACTCAGTACCTCCAGGTGCTGCTGGTGACCTATGAAGCCTTTTACTTGTGTGTCACTGGTTAAATCTAGACTAATTTTTTACTTTATTTGGTTTGCTCTGTGGGAGTTTTAGCAGCCTTTGTGAAGTGGATTTGCTGAGGACTTGATTGTAATCTTAAAATCATATATACTACCCCCAGGCTTTGCACTAACTAGTAGACTGTGGAAGCAAAAAAATCCTATGGACTATAGGGACTGCACTGCCCTTTCACCTAGAGAAAGTTTGTTATATCCCAAAAGTTGTTGACACCAAGGTTGAAATTTGTTGGGTTTTTGTTTAGTTTCTTTGTTTGGTTGTTGTTTTTTTGGTGTTTGTTTTTTTTTTAAACAAACACAAAGAACCCAAACAAACCACATAACAAAGCAAACTCCACCATCTTGCATGTAGAGCTGACTTCTAGTGTTAAGCTATTTGGCATATAAAATGACAGTTAAATATCCATATGCATTTGGTCTGTAGCTCCCAAGCTTTTGATAAGAGGAGTTTTTTTCCACCTAGTTCCCCTATGTAGCAGTAAAGGTCCTTCTTAAACTCCCTCCCCCACCCCTTGGCAATCTTTCTACTGTCTTGATTCTTTAGATAACTACAGATAAACTTATAACTGCAGATATAACTTAAATCCTTCATTTAGAGGATAGAGGTTTACCTGGAGGTTACAGTGAAGAGAAGAGCAGTAAGCTTTCTAAATCTACCCAGAGCTATAGGACCTAGATCTTCTAGGAGTCTTGTAATGTAGAAAACCTTGTGGCAAACACTTCCTTGAAGTTTGGGGTCTTTGGGTGTGTCTTGTTGTTGTTGTTGTTTTGTTCCCCCCCACATATAGTAATGCCTTGGTATATATTTCATTGTTGAAATACTACATATAAAATAGGCTGTAGGAAGGGAGACTCTAAGGTTACTGTTAATTGCTGTTGGACTTTAGTCTAACAAGAAACATTGTTAGTAAGGCTCAAGAAAACCTGAGTACTGTTCATATATGGAATTGTTACCATCAATAAAAATAACAGTGAGACTAATTTACTAAGGAAATGGTGTTTATATATTCAAATAAAAGAAATATGAATGGGATGTTATAGATTGTTCCTCCTATTTTGTATTCAGATGTCAAATTTTTAATAACTTTTTTATTCATTAGCTAGAGATGAGAAATAACTCTCAAATACTTTCACAAAAATAAACGTACAAAATATGTTTAAAGAATAACTGTAAGCTGAACTAAATTTCAGGATGTGAAATTGGCTAGGGGCATCCTGCAGCTCTACATTGGCATAAAAATGACTTGTGTTACTTCACCATTGTCTTAATGAAGAATTTTAGGTCCCTACACTCTCTTAAGTGCCCTAAACACTATATAGGTAGGAGACTTGCTTGCACAAATATGTTTTTCCTTTCTCCAGCAGCTCTTTTTAATGAAATTTACAGGAACATGTATCTC
>NW_010321194.1:13583-18201 GCF_000700745.2 Antrostomus carolinensis
ATTGTTCCAAAGAAGTCATGACTGTAGTGTAGAACAGATATGTTAGACAAAGTCACCTCAGAGTCCCTTTTCAGGGCAATTCAATATTACTGAACTTGGGAGTTTCTAACTGACATTATGATGGTGATGCACTCTTCAAACTAGCTAGGACTTGATCCTGCTAACAGTTATATGCCTGCAATATTCAAGTATATAGACAAGGGATGATCGTAGAGCCTCAATTTAGCTTTCACTAGTTTTAAGTTTGGAGTTTATTCAAAATTTTTTTCTGACTGTAAACAAGGAAGCATGGAATGTCAGAAATAGCCTTTTTGCTTCTTAAATAAATAAATCTCTTCTACAGCTGTAAAATAACTTGCTGAAGCCAGCAATTTTATGTTTATATTAAAATAAGACTAAATGAGCACATCAGGCACTGAACTTAAAGTCATCTTTCATAGAATTGTTTTTTTCCAGAACTAGAGCATGGTGGTGGTGAGCAAAAGGAAGAATGAAATAGAGCGGGAGCAATGATAATTATAGTTAGAAAAGCTGAAATGCTGCTTTTATTTCTTTAAAGTTTATTTGTGTGTTTGTGGGGGCTTTTTGTTTGTTTTTTAAATCATATCATTCATAACCACACGTAGCAGGTTTGGGGTTTTTTTTGTTTTGTGGATTTGAGTTTTGTTTTAGGTTTTGTTTTGGTTTGTTTTTTCCAGAAAAATGAGCAGGCTTTTTAGTATTTTAGTACTGTATTCAGAGCCTGGGACAAGTATTTGGCATTGGTGAGAACAAGACTTACGCCCTCATCTTGACTGGAGAACAGTATATAAAGCACCCTTGGGCTGAAAGCCTTTATCCTTGCTTTTAGAACTTTGGAGGCATTGGCAATAAACAATTCTTTCATTTAGAGGGGCTTTAAAGAAAGGAAGAAAACATACAAGAAAGAAAGATTTCCAGAGTCCTTCAAAGAGCATCTGTTCTGCCTAGGGGCCAAGTTTTGCTTTATTTTTAGTACCAGGTTGCATGCATAGGTTTTTGTTTGTTTGTTTTTTGTTTGGAGGAGGTGTGAAACTGTTTATTTATCTGTTTACCTTAATAAAATTACATCATCCAAGTAGGATGTAATTTTACGCAGAGGTCTATTATCAGACATAAAAGTATCTTGCTGTGAGGATCTCCTTTTTGGTGGGATATGGCAACACTGATGAATTTGCAAAATGTACAATTGAGAAGAAAGCAATGTAAGTCTAGATACTTACAACCTGACACATGCTGCTCTTCAGTCCACAGAAATGTTGGTGGGGGTGTATGTAGTTATTTGGATTATAAAAACTTAATCTATTAGGTCATTGTGTCTTCTGTTGTTTTCTGTCCCTAGGAAATAGTGCATTACATATCGTCATATTAGCTCATCAACATCGTTTGTTTCTTGAAAGACAGGATATATCCACAGGTTGACAGAGCTGCGGATGATTTCTTATCTGTCCAATGTCAACTCAAAAATTGCTCACATCAAGCATTCTCTTTGCAGAAATGAGCAACATCATTAGCATTAATGAAAGCAGGCATAAACCAACCCCTTTTATGCTTACTGATTAAAGGCAGATGACCTTGAACCATCTAGTCATAATCTCCAGTTACTAATCTGCATTTTATACTGTTATTTTTAGTTATACAAAAATGCAAGTGGGACAAAGAGAAGAAAAAAAAAACCACTTTAGAAGTACACTATCCATTTCAGACTTCTTGTGAAATTTCAGGAGTATGGAAAAAGGTATTGATGCTTACTGAACCTAATGGGAGCTCTTCCATGGCCTTCATTTGGCAGTGAATCAGGGCTACTATTATTGTGACTGTATGATGACTTTGAAACAAGATTAGAAAAAGCATCAACCATCTGCTTTTCAGGAGCATGCAAAGGCCTAGGCTGGATCTGATGGTTATGCTGAGAAAGTATGGCATAATCCACTGTGATGAGGAGAAAAAAAAAAAAAACAAAACCGGAAATTGGAAGGATGATGGTGTCCACAGCCTTTATAGGCAGACGAAAACAGTGTGAGAGAGAGGAAAAAACATGGCATTACATCAAAGCTGAGATATTGGCTGGCATAGAGAATGGTGGGGAAAATATATTTACCTTCAAATACTGGCTGGCTTTGACTGCTGTAGTACTTTTGGCCTTAATCTATTTAGAAAAAAAGCAAAGCTTGTTTTAAGCAACTGTAATTCAGATGCTTCTGTCAGGAATTATAAAGGGTAGTGACATTTAGAAAACCCTTGATTTATGCTATATTGATGCCATAAAACTATTGTAGTCGGTTGCATGGGTAGAAGAAAAATAAACTTGATTAAAATAGTTAGTGAGTCACAGTCAGAAATTTCAACTGTTGAATGTTAGGCAGCAAGTTCCAATAATGATTTCTGTAGCAATCTAGGTGTTTGCAATTTGTTTATCTATGATAACTGTCACTGATCAGTATCTTAGTAGGGATAATTATATTATAAATTATGATCTCTTTCTGTGATGAATGCATTTTCCTTTGTGCTGCTCAAGAACTAGATGTTTACTTGTCGACAAGGTATTTTTAATACAAGTAAAGAAATAAAAATATAATAGTGATTTAAATGTATGGTAAGTAATGTGTCATTTTACCTTGGAAAAGAAAAAACTATTATATTAATTGTAGGGTACTTGTGAAACAGCAAATTAATAATTCCAGTTGTTTGAATTCCCCTCCAAGTCTTCACTGAAATGAACTTATACAACCTTTTCTGTCCCTAACCAATTCTTTGGCCAGCCCAAGGTTTACAGTTTGTACATCTTTAAGCACCTGAGCTTTTTACTAATGCCTGCTACTAATTCACTGATTTAGCAAGAATGGGCAAATTCCTGGACTCATGTCATAGGTGCAATATCCAGTCTTTTTCCCTGGATGTCCTTAAAAAGTGAAACATCTCCCACAGATGTAAGAAGCTTAAAATGCAGTTAGTTTACATAGTCATTATTTTCTGAAGTAACTAAGGTATATTTAGAATAGATGCCTAGCTCATTTGAGGACAAAACCAAAAAACTTTTCAAGGACTGCTGTATAAAGGATTCATTTATCACAACTCTTGATGATAATTTCCAAGTGAGTAACTACAGTAGCATTTATCTGGTAGCTGTGGAAAAACACTTGCCGTGCCCACCCATGCCACATATAAAAGTACTGATAGAATTAAACTCCACTAAACCAGAAGCAGCAGAGGTGAAAATGGTTTTGAATGCAGCAATGCTACAGGTGGGAGGTTGTGAGCAGGGTATGAATCCCTGAAGTGTTAGAGCTGAATGAAGGTTCACTAAACGTGAACCTTGCTGCTTCAGCTATGTGTTTTCTGCTTTCTTCAGAGATTGTCAGACGTTAAACACTTGACATCACTGGTTGGGTAGAAAAATTGATTAGCTCCTTCACCAGTGACTAAATTTGTGCAATCGAATGCATGGAGGGGGGGAAGGTTTGCAAAAACACTCTTAACAATTCTCAGAGTTTATTTTACTAGCCTGGAGATTGTAGCTTATTAAAAAACTCAAGAGATTGCTATTTGGGGGTTTGTTTCTTTTTAATAAGTTGAAACTTTGATTCTCTTATTTCTGGAAGGTAATGGATGAGTAGAATGCTAGAAAATCTACAGAAAAAAAACCCCACACATGAATGTGAGTACTCCTAACTTGTTAAGCTTAATGTCATCATAATATGATCTTGCACATCTCCAAAGTGTACAGTTAGGAAGGACATGTTTTGTACTTACTTTTCTTATTTAGGAACTGTTGGCCCTTTAAATAGGAAGGTGCTACAAATAAGTTCAGCCTGATCTGATACCTATCTTGAAGTTTGGCAGGGTGCAGGCAGGGGAGGAGAGAACTATCTGCAGTGTTAGGAGGAGGGGGAAGCATGTAGGAGAAATGATCCTTTCTGATCTTTTACCAGCTTCCCCCACACATACCCCACTACTGCTGTGCTTGTAAAAATAGCATGGTCTTTTTTCAGTGTTTTGTTTTCCTTATTTCTCTTATTCTTTCGAGGTGGTGACCTAGGCCTTTTTCTTACTATGGGATCTAGGAAACAAAGCTGCTGTATTATGTTTTCCTTAAGGTCCAGTTCTCCAAAGAGAGCAATCTTAATGGTGTTTCTTTCTTTTTCTTCCTTCCCCACCATTTCTTCTTTTCTTCTCCTCAGCATGAGCTTTTCCTGCCTTTGTATTTGTTCTCCAAGCCTTTGGCACCTCTCCTTTAATCCTCTTTCTTCTTTTTTTAATAACCTTTTTTTTTCTTTTCTTTTTTTCTTTTCTTTTTTTTTTTTTTTTTCCCCCCAAGGGTATCCTGGCACCCTGACAACAAACCTCCTGACCTCAAACTTTTGGCTTGAGCGTAAAACATTTGTGGGATTTTACAGGCCCTCAGGCTATTAAATGCTGCAGCTGTGACAATGACTTTGAGTGCAGCAGAGGAACAACAACAATTTGGATACTGTTTAGGCAGGCTGTGAAGAATACCACTGGTGGTATTCCAGAATACCATTCATTGGTGTCTGAAGCTGACTGAAGTTGAGGAATGTGTTATTTGATGATTGTGGGTTTTCTTTGTTGGTGGTGTCAT
>NW_010321195.1:0-14161 GCF_000700745.2 Antrostomus carolinensis
CAAACAACAGTTCTGTAACCCATTATTTTCAGTATTACTGTATAAAATTATATTTATTAAAAGTAAGACTCTGGAATACTTTAAGGCATCTCATGGTGAAGAAATATTTTAAAAGTCTGAATAACTCAGAAGACTGAGTTCATTTTCCAAGATCCCCAGGAAGGAATGTAGCTTATAGTAACCAGCTTTGCCATTTCCAAATAAAGCATGAAAATTTTCAAAGTGGCAGTTTAGAACTATTTAAACTTCTCTTTAAAAGGAAACACAAAACACCTTGCCAGAAAGATAATTTGTCCATTTAACAGACCAACACTTTTGCCACAGGAAGGCCTTTCTCACCTTTATCTGAGTTTTACCATGCAGGTACACTGCACTTTTTTACTCAACTGAAATTAAGTGGGTCAATTTTAACCAACAGTCATCTAAACAAAACAACTATCAACAACAAAAACAAGAAAATAATCTAAAAAACAATTTCCTGATTAAAATATTTTTGTTATTTCAAACTAAAAAGATGGATATAATGCCAACGACAGACATGAATCACTTGCTATCAGTTGTTCTACTCAGCAATTTATGGGTTTCAAGTGTGATTTTTAAAAAAAGTTTTCTCTTATATTGATATTTGATACCTACAGCTAATAATGTCCTGCCAAAACATGTGAAGAAGCAGAATCAGCATTTTCAGAGATACCTAACATTTTTTTAAGCATTCAGAAAGCTACAGCATCAAATTAATTCTAGCTTATAGATTGATAGCTAGATCTGTCAGGGTCTCATACCAGTGAGTCTGCAGCAGCTAGCGTTTTGGAGCTCTGCTCTGAAATATAACTTACCACAGATTCATTTCAGAGCTGAAATGAACTAAAACTGTAATTATATCCTTGGTTTACGCATGCATATCTCCTTGGTTCTGATAAAAAAAAAATAAACTCAAGGTATAAGGCCAGAAGAACATACTGTTCTCTTAGAGTATTTAAAAGTCTCTGTGTATTATACACCATACTTACTCTCTTGTAAGATTTAGAAATCAAAAGAATTCACTATTGTAAAACACAGTTAGACTTTGGAGATATCCAAACTGCTCAATAAAAAAGGTAAACAAATGAGCTCAAGCATCAGATGCCACAAAGTGTCTACACTGCCTTACCAATCAGCTCATCCTAGCTCTGTTTTGGACCACTCCAGACAGGTCTCTGCATGACAAAGTGTGAGCAGAGTCTGGACATGGTTCAAACCATGGATCCCTTCCAAAAAGGCAGTTACAGACAACAGCATGCAGGGTTAAACTTTCTCCATGCTACACAGTCCCCCAGCACTATCCCAAGTGACTTTAAGCACTTAAACGCTTCTCTATATACAAACACCACTCTACTGGGCTGCAGAATAGCCCTAGCCTTATTTCAGACAATTGGAACTGAAAAGGAAAACACACCAAACAAAAAAGCACTAGCTGGACAATAATTGTGTGTTAGGTCTCGAGGGGCACTGCATGAGCCCAGAGAGGACTAAGGGCTAAGGGATACAGAAAAGCAGATGTGGCTGGTGCACTCTGAGAAGGATTAGCCAGAAGTACTGCATACATGAGCCAATCTGTGCCACATGGCTTTAGGGACTGGTAGTTGTCCCTGACTGGCTGCTATTTAGCACCAGATGTAGCACAAGCCTTGTGCTGTGCATCACTGCATGAAGGTCACGTCCACGGATAATCAATGGGATTTGTTACAGTGCAAGGCACTACACACTGCAGAAGAGGTGTCAGAACCTGTCAAAAGCAAGCTGGGGACAAGAGCAGCTCATCTGGTAACTTCCTGCTAATGACAGAAGAGGATGTTACCAGCAGAAAGGGTCACCTGATGTTTGTTTTTTCTCCCCACCCACCAGAGGAAGTTGGCTGGTGGCACTGCAGGGAGTAAGAGACCCTGCCCTCTCTCCTGGGATCTCACAGCAGGACAGCAAACCTCTGGGCCTCACTGCAGGGAAGATGCTGCGACAGGGAAACTAGGATTCTGCCTCTCACCACTGGGCTGACTCCTCAGCTAGACAAAGTCCTTCTTCAGCCCTTGTGTTGTGGCACAGGCTTTGGCCTTAATTTAGTTCTCGACAAGGAGGGAGTAGTTTTGTATTTTAATCAGTTATTTGCTGGTAGAACTGCTTGAAATGAGAAACATTTGTGTTTGCCTTACTTTTAGACCACTGGGTGAACACTGGCTGAATAACATTTGTCTTACAAAGGTAATAATCTTGAGTATATTTTTTAAAAGCACAGTATTTTCCATGTCCTGAAGAGATCTGTTGCCTTTCAGTCTCTTCTGTGCTCTTTAAATTTTAAGATGAATAGATTCATTTTCTCCTGGACCTCAAAGAGCAGGTATCTCACTAAACATGAAAAAATATGAAGCAGCATAGGACTTGCTTGATTTTTTTTTCTTTAAAGCATGGGAATAGTGTCTTTGTGTTAAAGTGCCTTGCTGAACCAGGACATGACTTATGAATACCGAACCTCCCTCTCTCTCACTGCATTCCTCTCACTATCAGCAACAGCCATTCAAAACTACAGGCTGTCATTTCCTGCCTGTTCCAGTAGGATCGTAACTTCAAACAGCTCAAGTTCAACAGAACCCCTGATGTAAAACTTTAAATATACTAAGGTTAAATATTTTTAACATCTATTTAATGAATTTGTTGTGTACCCTGCAGTTACGGCTTTGGCTTGAAGGCACAAATATTAAGGCACAATAAATGCAAATAATGTATACATTTCAATGTGTTGTGTGGAAGATAACTTTGTACTACACGGTATTTAGGTATAATGACATGTCATTCAAACATTTCCTCAAGTTATTTTAATACCTTTTTTTCTTTGATAACCTGGATAAAAATAGGAATGTATGTTAAAATATTTAAATATTTCTTCAGTGCAAATGTGGTAATTTTCTTCTAAAGTACAGAAGACAGACTGATTTTTCAGCATTTGGATTTTAGCAAAATAAAACTAATATTTATATTAATCTTGAACGGCAATATTTGAATTATTTATCAAAAAAAAAAAAAAGTACATAGTACTTTTTGCTATCAAAAAGTATTTTTGGCTTGTTCAATTCTTTTTTCTACCAACCTGCATAGCTACTTATGACAGGCAGAAAGACAGTTACGTTAGACAACTAAGTTGTACGCTACCAAATCTGCTGTTTAGACACAGCTGTCATGCTAACGTGACATCGAAAAAAAAATTTGGTTTTGCTTGCCCTCAAAATATTTCCAAAAGAGAAAAAGCACGCATTCCATTTTTTTTTTTCTTTTAAATAAGCTCCAAATATGCACCCTAGACCTGTTAGGTGTCCTGCACCAGTTTAAATAAAAGAGATCTCTACCACATAACTTTCAAATAAAAACTGAGTCTGCCTAATTTCCTTAGCAATACAAACACAATTAGTTGGAAAGGAAAACATATTGCACTGAAATTAAAGAAAGAGGGACAGTAAAAATTTTCTTCTCAGTACTAAATAGGAAGGATGTTCAGTGCAAAGAATCGCCCCCTTCCTTTCCTCTCCCACCGATACTTGCAAACATTGTCGCTGAGTTTAGATGATCTCAGGTTTACATTCTATGAATAACAGTTACGGTTATTAGGAATCACAGTGCAGTTTCGGTTATGCATAATCCTGAGGAAGGATCCAGTGAGGAATCTGTGGCAAGGTGACCATTCTGAACAATTTCTGGGTAATTCTTACTGAAGTACACCTAGGAAAAATAGCAGATTCTGTGAGCAATTACGCATTAAACACATTTTACTCTCAAATAAAATTTCTGAAGATAAATACAGCTGAGATAAATCCATGTCCTTAAGGAATCCCAACAGGAACTTCAGGTTAGTGGCATTCAGTAACTGTATGTCACTGAAAAATTAGTAAAATTACTGTATGATCTTATATTATAAAAAAGCGTGAGAAAAATCCCACACGACCTGTAGATCCACTCAAATTCTAGTAATTCAGATAAACAGATATATTTTATCACTCTACATTAAACTGATAAGTAAAATAATTTTACTAGCTCAAAACATGGAGATAAATTAAAAACAAGATGACAAAGAAGCTGTGAAATCTTGCGTCTGCACAAGGGTTTCTCATTTTCACACATAAAATGAACACAATGGATCTGGATGTTAATATCAGGTTGTAATCCCTATATTTTACAAACTATGATTGACAACCATTGAAACTTCGAGGTATATGTATGAAATATCCCAGCGTTTAATTTGTGCTGCAGAGCAGTTATAGGGCCTATAGAAATGTGATCTCTGGATAGTGAACCACAATAATGAAAGAAGAAGCAAAAGCTTTAACAATGACTCAACCAAGCAACTTCTCTAAAATGTAAGATGATACCAAATAATAGGACAGTTCTTTGCCAAGCCTTTGAGTTCCTGAATTCTACCAATTTCTAGCTCAACTAGAAGAGATACAGGTTTCCTGATAAATGTATAATCAGAACATAAAGGAAATGAAATGCTGTCAAGTTTCACTGTTCCACAATCATCAGTTTTTAGTAGCTGTATCATATCTCTGTTCCTTGACAGATGCGCATAACAAAATGAAATAATGTCAAGACTTGTGTGCTCTTATCTAAAAATGTGTTTGGGTGAAAAAGGACTTCAAATGCAATTTTTTCAAAGAAGAATGTGAAAAGTTTTGTTTGAGTCTTTAAAAACAGAAAATACAATATCTTTCTGAAGCTGACACGTGTCATGAGTTAGGTCTCGTAGTCAGACTGCTTTGACTACGGCTTATGAAACATTTCTCCAATTTATATTTGAGAGTGTTGTCAACAAAGTAACAAAGTTCAGTTTGTTTTATAATAATGTCCTTTTCATATATATGAATACATGTATAAGACATGGAGGATAAAAAAGAAATAATCATTCTATAAAAACACTCCCGTAAGTATCACTGTCATCTTTTGTGTACACAGGCTAATGCAGGATATATGCATCTTTACAAGTTTCAAAGAATATTAAGGTCTGATTTTAATCAACAAAAGAATTGGAAGCCCTGTTAAGAGGCATTCCTCAGTAACCAGCTACAATCAGCTACAATGCAATGGAGGAAAGTTAATCAGGTGCCTGCCTGCACACACGCTGCAGAGATGGCAGCCCCAGTTGCGTATTCCCATCCCATTCCTGGTTTAAAACATAAAAACTTTGGCATAATTTAATGCAGCTTTTCAATGTGTTTTTTTTTTTTTTCCCAAAAGTCAATAGAAACCCTTGGCACATTACTAGAGACGTAATGAAATGGCAGCTGCTTTTCAACTGTTGCATTGCAATTCTTCCCCTGAGCCCAATCCCTCAAGATATTAAATGCCCAAGTCTTTATACAAAACTGATTGACAGAAAACCAGCCCTATCCTGATGCCACCAAAGCTTGTGGAAAAGCCCCTCCCCATGCTGCCAAGAGCATGGAGAACACACCAACTTTTCTTTATCTCAATAACTGAGCATCTTTTTTCCTTTTTAACTGTTTGATGACTATTTCTCACTTTCCTATAGGATTTTCTCCTGATAGCTTCTTGTAAACTGAGCAAAGATAAAAACACGGTCTCATGATGCCAAGCACAACCCTGCTGCACTCAGGCTCACGGGACAGATAATATACACTCAACAATTTGAGCTGTGCCTGCATTGTTTTCTTTGACATTTGCACAAAAAATGGGGATACTGAGTGACCAAGAGAGACATACAAATAGCAACATTGGATCGATTCGGAAGCCTAAGGTAAAGTTCCAGCCATTGAGGTGATCTTGAATAGCTTGATCTTGCAATGCTTAGCTAAGAAGCCCATGAGATTATTTTTTGTTGTTTTTTGAAAATTAGTTTTTTTCAAAGATGTTCAAATTAGTCTTCCAGTTTAAGGTATGTAGTCTCTCTTTATCTGCACTTAAAGGATATATGCAGAATCCATACTGTTCCAGAAAATGAATTTAAAGTCTCACATCACTGAAAGAAGCTCTTGGTACAAGTTCTGTGCAAGATTCAGGTCCAAAATGCAACAAATCAAATAATTATTGGCAAAGCATGGCCACATTCCAAACCATTTTACTCAGCAACCCGCTGTAACGCCTTTTGAAAAGTATGTATATATGCCATATTACCATTTCTTTTTATGTGCAGCATGTTTTTCAACAACAGAAAAAAGCTGTTCTTCATAAAAACAGTTCTTATTAACCACAGTAGGAATGTATGAGACCAAAAGCAATACATGTAACAGACTTCCTTGTGTAAAAAGAAAAGCCATTGGAATCAGCTCTTCTGACTAAGCAACTTCTCTGAAAGTACACATGAAGCACAAGGGACAGCAAAAATGAAAATGTTGAATTGATGTCCAAGTCCTTTCAAACAGAAAGGACTGTAACTGTGCTTCTGGGTAGCAGCTGACTGGAGACAGACTCTCTCAATTCCTATATTTTTGGGCTGAGTGTGGATAAGCACCATGCTTTGCATTCTTGGCAGATGCTAAAGCTTGTATCTGCCTTCTAGCCTGGGAGTTAGCAAACTTTTTCATCAAACCACATTTCAGTAGAGACTGGTTCCTGGATGTCTTCCCTTCCTGTACAAAATCACATAACATTGATGTGGTAACTGCAAATGACTATATGGGCAAGTAACATCAGGCCATTGTTTTTATATATTTTGAATTATCTTTGAATGCAATTGTGCAATTGGGGAGGGCTGCAAAGGGGGAAGGACAGACAGCATGACAAGGCTAAACCTCTACAGATGACAGCTGCACAGCCTCACCTCTTGTCATTGCAAGGATCAAGCCTTAAGAAGTTGGCCTTCACTTTACAAACACTGGTCATATGACTTTGAAGCTATGCTTTTAAACATCATTTGTATAACCTCCAGACTGTCATACACACACCATAAAAAAACATGGCTAACCCATTCCTTTCTAGTAGTAAAATATAAGAAGCTACATTGCAGCAACGGAGAAGACAGCAGGACTCACTACATAGTCCAGTTGAGGACAAAGCTGTTTCCTCAATTCTGCAATTAATGCCATATATGATTCTGTAGTGTACACTCTTAGCTACAAAGCTTCACTTGAAAAACTTCTTGAAAAAAAAGAAGATATTTTTGTAAAAGAAAGATATTTTGTAAAAAAATCCTAAGAATATGAAGAAAGACAGAAATATCTTCCATAACCTTCAAAAAGTCCAGTAAAATAGCCTCCAGGACAGCAGCACAATTTTAATTTTTTTTTCCAACTTGCTGGACATGCATTTATTTTTCCTAGGAAACAGTCAGGCACTTGCCATTTTGTTTCCTGTCTTTATGTGTTGCTTCCCATCTGCTGGTGTCCTGTTTCCCCAGGAAACAGTTGGAGTTCGTGTACCCCTAGCTCTGCTCCACACATTCAGTAACTTGAAGACAAAAACATAGAGGCCAGAGGGGAGACCTTTGCCTCTTGTCTTGAAAAGGCTCTCTTAGGTCTCCACATGCCTAATATCAGTGCCTTAATTACATGCTGAAAGTAAAGTTACATGAAAAACAAGCAAGTTGCTGTCAAACTGAGCACTGCCAATCTCAGCTGAAGCCGTGCTGAAACTTCATCAGCAATGAGAGAAATAAAACCTTGCTCTGGACATCCCGT
Organism: Antrostomus carolinensis; assembly: GCF_000700745.2. Lineage (NCBI taxonomy): Eukaryota > Metazoa > Chordata > Aves > Caprimulgiformes > Caprimulgidae > Antrostomus > Antrostomus carolinensis. The sequence goes on from NW_010321195.1 coordinate 7,656, forward strand.
GTGGTAAATTATCAAGAAAAAAGAAATCAAGCCAAAAGCTAGTCAAAATGAGTTCCTCAATCACAGGTCATTTTTTTATCTTCTTATCTCTGCTTCAGCTTTCCATCTGAACCGTGGAGATGATACAGCCTCACCTCAGAGGCATATTATGAAAATTAATCCATTGATGTTTCCTGAACACTCTGATTGCCAGAGGAATGCTAACAATTACATTAATAATTCTGTACTCAGAGTAGGATTTGAATAGTAAGCAGTAAATCAGGCACACAGCCTTCAAAGGAACAAGGAGGCAACAAAACATGCAACAGTTGTTTCTTAATTGAGCCCTGCTCAGCCTATGCGCAGAACAGAGCAAGGGTTCAAGAACAAAGTAAGAGAAAGCACAAAAATAAGAGTGTGATCACATCCCCTGAGACCATAATATAATGCACCGGTACTAAACCTCAAACTAAAATTTGACAGGCCCTTTTAAAAATACAGAAATAACAGATAAATGCTGGACTCTGCAGCCTTAACATGTTTCTACAGCAAGTTTTTGTAAGATCAATGCCCAGCACAGGTGAGTATGTCATACATTATTTACACTTACCATTTTGTGTACATACAGAAGGATGCAAGAAATCTAAACAGTCTTTCAACTTGGGGTATGTAAATACACTTATAATTTGGAAGTCTGTATATATCCTGCTAAAAAAACCCGCTGAAAATGATGGCTTTGCTTTGCAAAGTCAACAGACTCTTTAGTGGAAGGCTTCCTATAACACTGAATATGCTAACTTGAGATAAACAAACTGCAGAGACAAACTTAATTATCACTTATTCCAAAATTACCCGTTTTGCTGTTTCAATCAGAGAAGAGGCTTCAGTCTTGCCCACTTGTTGCACCATTTTGTAAAACAAGCCATCCTGTTCTTGCAGCAAAATGTAAGGTTCACCATATTCTTTCAGTCTTCCTGCATCTAAAACCTGTTATATCAGCAGAAAACAACGTATTAACATAAGAAATTAAAAAACAAATGTTAGAGATTACAAGGAAGGGGGGAATGTATGCACTTTAAGTGCTAAGGTAAGTTTTGTATCCTGAAAATGAAATATGTCCTCTTCAAACAAATAGAGTACTTTTTCAGTTTATAGACCTGTTGTACAATTTTAGAGTGCCCTACAGCCATTCCACCTATAGGAATCCAATGCAAAGTTATGCAGAATATGGAAATACAATGTTTGTGAAGCCAACAAAGCAGATTATAAGATTCATTGTGTAGAGAAAGAAACAAAGAGGTCTAAAATGGGCTCCGAAGTAAACAGCTGTGGGTAAAAACCACGCAATAACCACCAAGATAGTTAAGGGAGAATAAGTAGGTCTTTTGGATTAGAGGAGGTGAAGATGTAATTAAAGAAAATGAGGGTGTTGCTGAAAAGATAAACAATTTCTTGCATCAGTTTTTGCCAACTATGTATTAGAAAGATACTTACCCTGAACCTATTCTTTCTACATAAAAAAAGATGAGATGCCACCAGGGACATAGGTACCCAAAAGAGCGGAAGGGAGAAGGAAAAAACAACAGAGAAATTAAAAAGGCATTAAGTCAGTAAGCCACAGAGGATATATACAGTCAAAAATATCAGAAAAATTTAAGAATAAGCTGACTGAACCTGTAAGAAAATATTCGTACACTAGTGACTCTATTTAAGGACTGCACAGTAGCAAATATTGCTCTTACATTTTGAAAAGCCTTACGGGATTAATTCAGGGAAATTTTAGAGCAGCATATGTATTTTGAGATAAGACAGCAATTTAGTTAAAATAATCATTAAAACACAAGTAGAAGACACACAAACCACAGGTAGCATTTGTTCTCCACAGTTTTAGCAAAAGTAAATCGTACCTCACAAATCTGATACAATTCTTAATGCACCAGAAGAAAACTAAAGAAGAAATGGTTTATATGGATTTCCAGAAAGATACCTCGTGTGCTACAAGGGACAAAAATTATTCAAGAACCTGGACAGAAACAAACAGTGTATTTTCCTTTGTGGAAAGCTGAACAGGTAGGAACTGGTGGGTACAACATTGTTCTGGCATATGTGGGAACTACATACGTGTTAGTCACCAGAAAAAGGAGTTATCAGAAAAGTGACAAACCTGCAAATGACACAAAAATGTGTGAGTAAGTCTGGACTAGAGGAGATTCAGATACACTTAACTAACCTAAGAGAATGAGAAACACAATAGCAGGGAAAAGTCAATATTGACAAATGCAACACACTCAAATACTTAACTGGCTTATAAATTAATGGTATTGACTCAAGAAAGAGATTTGGGTATCAGTCTACAAGTTCAGTGCTTTAGTCTATGTGTAGGAGAAGTAAAGTTAAAAAAAAAAGAAAGAAAAAGAAGTTGTGTGACAAAACAAAGTAATTCAGAAAATATTTTTGTTCTTATATAAATAAAAAACTGAATACACATGGCATACTATTGAAAAAGGTATTGCCACAACAGAGGGACTTCAAGGACTCCTAATCAAGCCGTAATTATGGTGTATGCACTTGTAAGGGGGGAAAAAAAAAACCCTAAAAAACTGGAACTGTTGCTTTCAGGAAAGAAATGAATAAAAGGTACTATGAGGACAATTTCCACAATAACAAAAGTAGTTTACAAACTTCAGTTTGAAAGAAGAAACTCCAATAAGCTTGGGGACAAATTCAAAGTTCTGTGAGGAAACTTTCAAATGTGCAATTTGGGTCTGTGCAACTCCTTAAAGCAAAATACCCTGATGGCCAAGAGCTCGGCAGATCTCCAAGTGGCCTGGACCCCTGCTAATGACAAAACCTGCAGTGAAGCAGGACAGCTGAGCTGATTCCTTTGCCTGCACCAGTGTGAAAATTACACACTGTTGACTTGTTTGACACCAGGGACCTGGCACCAGGGGAAAGGCGCCCACTCCTTTGCTTCCCATTCAATTAAGTACACGGCATTTGGATGGAAAAGAACTCGGACAACAACAACAGCATAATTACACCTAATTTTATAAATTGTATACACAGGAACCTACAGGAAGTTATTTTGCTATTCCCAAAAGCTCATATCTTAGAGCACCCAGCCTATACTACGATTTTCCTCTGCAAGTGATTTCCAATACTGTTTGGCAACTAGCTGAAGAAAGTGCTTGTGGAAAAATTTTAAAAGATCAGTAATATTGCATAGCACAATATATAATCATTTAATATACAATTATTATTGTATACGTATTACAAACATACATTATTTCACCTGCAAAGGTATACTTGCACACAAGTTGATTTTTCAGTATACTTTGTCCTATCCCATTTAATTTGAATATTTAAGGAATAATTAAAAATATAATTATAATCGCTATCTTTTATATACTACAGTATGTCAGAGTTATGGACAGCTTCCTTAAAAATGCAGTAAATTAATTTATCATATACAGTTCTACATAATAATTAAACTGGGGTGCCACAGCATAGGACATCTCTAGTGCCTTGAATAAGTGTAGTTTTTTTCAGCATAGCTCTAGATTATGTAACCACTCCTTAGGAAAGAAAACAAAAACTATAGTCATTAAATGTGTCTCTCACAAGTAAAGAACTACAATAGAAGAGGGTTTTGTTTTTTTAAAAATATTACTGTGGTATTTGAATTTAAACATTAATTTTGCAAATATCTGAAACAACCACAAACATGGACAATCCTTCTCTTTCAGAGAACCTGGGAGGGGAAAAGGAAAAATTTATTCTTCCTTGACAAGTTTTAAACAGCCGAGTCCAGAAGATGAACAGATAGAGTGAGCCATTTGTGTGTCTAGAAAAATTCTATTCACATTTTAAATAAATCATTAATCTATTCATATCCTTTTCTTGAGGAATAAAAACAAACTTGTGTTATGAAAACAGACAGAAAAAAACACAGGGAAAAGTCATGTAACTTTTTTTTTTAATCTGAAATGAAAAAAAGAAAGAATGAAACTGAACAGAGAACATAATTCCTACAAGTCAGGAATACTCTATAAACCCTATTCACCAATGAAAAACACTGTTTCTACTAACTGCTGTCATCTACAAGACAATGGAGAGAATTTAAGCTTATTTACTTGGTAGTTATACATTTATGTATTTATACATTTATAAAAAAGCGCTTAGACAAAGAGATAGGTTCTCTTCTTTGGAGAAATATGTGCTGATAAAATTTAAATAAATAAATAGGTACTTTGGCTAGGGTTTTGCATACTCTTAGTCACTGACTCCAAGCCAAATTAAAATCATTAGGACTTCAAAAAGCCAGCTAATCATTCAGGAAAGGTGGAATCTGGTGTTTACCAGCCACATATTTTCTGATCCACTTGCATGCAATGCTTATCATGGCACAATACAACCGAATTGAACCCAGATGCATTCCAAGGCAGTTGTACCAGTGGAACTCGATACAGAAAAGCCAGAGAAGCTTGTAGCTGGTGAAATCAGATCAGCACCGTGATTACGGAGGACACACGTGGGAGCACGGGACTCTGAATCAGACTGGGATTTCATTACAGACTTTAACGAGGATATTGGGGTGGGGGGGGAAGAGTTTGGAGAAATCGTTCAACTTTTCAACTCCTCAGCCTGACTTTTGTAAAATACACCAAATAAAGTCTTGCAATCATTCTGTGAAATACTTTGACAGCTCAGAGTAAAATAAAACAAACTCAAAAACCCAAGAGGTCACACATAAACCCAAGGCCAGATCCTCCACTGTCTTGCACGGGCAGCCTCTTTTACCTTGCCTCATTGTTCTTGCCTTTGTAGTCAGATCCTTATGATTTCAACTGGATTTTGTCCTATGGAAGAGTAACTCCAATAGAGCAAAATTTACAGAATTGGCTGCTGGTGATCATGCAAAAAACCACACAAGAACATTCTTATTCTATGGAATTTGCTCACATCCTTCTGTAAGGTGAAACTGCTCTTTACTTACAGCTATCCAACCCACCCTCACTCAGGCAGCACTATTCAGACATTATATGTTTAAACAGGGCTTAAATGCTGTATTCTTCTTGACTAAAATCCTCTCGTGCCACCTAATTCCACTCCACCTAATGTTTCATCCAGGTTGAACAGTTTGGGGCAGGCAGCGACTGCTCATCCCAGTTGTGAATTTTTCAGAAGGATAAGCACCACGCTGGGTAGAAGGCAACATAGTTTTGAGTAGCACTTTTGACGTGGAGGCACAGAATAACATAGAAAGAGTGGGATTTAAAACATGGCAGGGAAGGGGCAGAGAAACAGGAAATAAGTATTTGAATTTGACTGATCTGCAACGGCAAACATGAAAACGGAGTATTAGCCTTTTAAATGTGTTGTTTATGTTAACGCTAGCTAGCACAGAAGGACTGTCTGCCCATGCCACAAAAATGTTGCTGAACTAAATTTGTGTAAGATTTGCCAGCTACAAAGTAGTTGTCCATTTTTGCCTCATCTGTATTCTACCAGGTAATCTACCTCTACTCTGCCTAGGTCCTCCCCACAAAACCCCTAAACTTTTCAGTATTTCCATCCCATAGCCTCATGGTTTGATGTATTAACCATGAAGAAAAAAAAAAAAAAAAAAAAAGAGGGGAAGACAAAAAGGAAAACATAAAATGGTGAAAAAGAAATCAGAGATCCATTTCACAAAGAGAGAACCAAGACCACGAAGGACCAGGATACTACATCAAGATAGTCCAGATTCCAGAAGAGACCTAGGCAGCAGAACCAGGACAGTATCTTTTCTGTCTGATGATTCTTGCAACTAATCTATATTGTTCTGTTGCACAGGACTTTGGAAAAGCAAACATTCATTTTGTGAGTGAATTTAAAATCTTCTTTGTGGATTAATATAAGTAAAAGAAGTGTCATTAGCCACAGAAAGAGAAAGAACATGGACCCTTAACGATGCTGTAACAAATACCATGTACTTATGGCTATCCATAGACACAAAAAAGAAAGTTCTAAATCCTGCATTTTCTAACTTTCAGCAACAAAAGCAGACAAACCAAGAGAACAATAGTTATAAAACATTCTGCGAAAAAAACAGTCCAAGGTTGGAAGTGCTCAGCAACAGAGGAGGGGGGCATGGGAATTTATTTCAATTATTATTGAGGAATGACTAGTATTCCTATTCACGTTCATCTTCACCATAAAGCCAGAGGGAAAATGGGACATTTAAGAGTTGATCATAAATGTTTTTATTTCCTATTCAAAAGGAAAATAATTCAAGCAAATTATCTCCTAGGGAATACATCTGATTTAATTTAGACTTGGAGAAGACATCACCAAACAACAAAATTATTATTAAAGTTCAAAACTCCGCTAGGAGTACAACTTTGAACAATGTTTTCCTCAGAGAGCATACATCAAGATGATCTTCAATAAAGTCCTGGGAAGAGGAGAATATTCAGGAGATGCTTCTGGTTACATCATATTATAAGAAATATATTCACCCAAGACAATACACAGCTTTGTGGGAA
>NW_010321195.1:14186-37545 GCF_000700745.2 Antrostomus carolinensis
TGCAAGCATGTTCTGTCTCTTCCGTCCAACATGGTTTGTCAAAACAGATCAGAAACATGTACGTACTTCTCTGAAGAAGCCTTTATAAATATCAGTCTATCTAAACAGGTTTGCGAACATCGAAGAACACCAAGAAGGCTGCAAATATCACTTAGGAACCATTTTAAAGTTGTGGGGTTGTTCTTTTTTAAGGGTTTAATTTTTTTCCCCCTTTAAAAAAAAAATTTGGTGGTGGAGATTTGTTTGGCTATCCTTTTTCTTGTGGTTGTTTTTTTGGTTTTGTTTTTAACGTTCAGGTTTAACCTAAGCATTCCTCAGGCTCCTTCAGGGTGCAAAGTTGGTGTCAAATAATGTACATTTCACAGGCCACATATACAAACAAATCAGAGCATACTTGGGCATTTACCTTCTTATAATGGGAATTACTATTTTTGAATTTCCAAATATTTCACCTCAGCAAAGCTTAATTTTGCTGTAACAATGACAAATCTGCCACTTGTCACTGGGATTTGACATGTACCCCCTGCCCTCCCTCCCCACTTCACAGAGAAGACAACTTCAGACATCTTGTTTTGTAACCAGAAATAGTGGATGTTTTTAAACTGAAATTATACTTGAGTTGTAACTCAGGCAAAATTGAGCATGCAACACTGGCTGTAAATTGTTCCACATATAAGTTATCTATACTTTTCTTGCAAAGGATTAAAAATCTACCCTTCTCTTTTTCTTCATCTGATGGCACCCCACTGTAAGCTGGCTGGAATGCTGGGGGAAAAAATAACAATTATGTATGTAGTAATGAGTCTTATTCTACTGATAATCGTTCGATATTAACTCCTTCTCTATCTTGTTGGAGGAAAGAAGCCTGTTAACCAGTCACTGTAGATATTTCTTGTATTGTTCAGTTTCCTCACCTCAAAACATCTGATATACCAGTGCAAGTTCAACCTTTCCCTTACACAGTATGAAGGGATCTCATGCCAGTTCTTACCAACAGCTGTACAGGCTGACAAAACTCTCCCTTTGTCAATCAGTAATGACTGTTTCCATCACTGTAAAGCCACATTTCTCAACTGGTATTGCAGAAAGGCTCAAATGTGGCTCTGAAGTGATGGAAGATACACTTCAGCTTAAGAAATCCTACTCTTTAATAAGGCTTTTGATGGTCTTAGGAAGTTAGATAAACTACAAGGATATTATACTTCTCAAGAGGTTAAGGAATATTGTTGCAGATGACTGGGCATGTTTCTTGGTTTTATCAGTTTCTGATGACAATGAACTTGTGTCTCAGCTGCCATGCACACAGTTTTACCTTATCAGAAACCCTCTGCTTAGAGCATCAGCCACCAGCATGACCTGTGCTAATTTGCTTTTAAACAATAATATAGTATTTCTGAGAGAGCAAAAAAAGAATTCTCTAAAGATGTGTTAGTATTTCTAGTATGGTCTGGATTCCATACCATTGTCTATAAAGAAACCTGATCTGACTGTCCTGTCCTTATAGTGATGGAAACACATTCACACGCAAACGCCTGATAGAATGAGAGATCAAGGTTCATGAAACATTGGCTTCACTTCCTGCAGGAATTCAAATCCAGCTCTTCATTTGAATGCTCCCAGCTGAAGTACTGCCTCAATAATTAGTTGTTTTATTTAGGCAAAAGAAGAATCTTGTTGGGCAGCCCTCTTGAAAATTGGGAGCAGCTTTTAAGACCTCAAAGATGCCAATGTTTTGGAAAGGTGTGGCTTAAAATTGGCAAAGAGAATCAACAGTCCCAGTATCTTTTTAAGCTCATTGGGATTTTGACTCATTTTAGAGACAGCTGGACCAGGTGTGATATTTACAACTGTCATAGACACTTTATTTCAGCTGACAACATTTACTCTTGATACATGACCATGGCACATAGCTCAGTATTTTATGCAAAACTTGGCCTAAACATGAGTATAATATCTTCTCTTAATGATAAAGATGCATAAATTACTCAGCTTTGAAAACAATGCATTCACTGTGGATATACTCAGTTATTAAATTCCAAGAAAGAACACGGAAGGATCTAGTTTTCCCTTGTGGTTTGATAAACATCAACACAGTTTCAGAAGATCTGGGAACAGTGGAAATTGCCTTTGTTCAGCTTCAAAACAAAACTGATAATTTCTGAAAAATCACTTGCTAAATGCTCAGTTCTTCCAGAAATTCTGCAAGTCTTGAGTTACTCAATGAAAGGAAAAACCTAACTGTTCCTAGGCCCTTTGCTCTCCACCAGTTGCCCAGATGGGCTCCAACACACTCAAGAACCAGGTAGGTAGGTTGGCATTAATCACATGCAATGTCTGGTGGAACTGCTTAAAAACTCCCAAGAGTCTCCCTGAAATACTTCATCAGCCCTTTCAGTTAAGTGTTGAGATCTTTCCTAAGTTTTCACATTTGATTGTCTCGATCCTGAAAATCTGGATATCCAGACAATTTACCAGTCACCTTACAGAACACCAGCAATGTTTTAGCTGTGTATGCTGAGACCAAGTATTCTTTCACTTCCCTTCTGCAAGGCATCTCACCTACCACCATTAATTTCTATCTTCTGCTCCGTGCAGGTCACTTATCCTTCATACTGTTATCTTTACATGTCTTTACCCAAGGGACTTTGGTACCACAGCACAGCTAGGATTTTTCTTAGGTTGAATAAAAACCAATAAATTTAGTTCTAATATTCCCTAGTCCATATTTTCAAGAGAGAGGCTCAATGAAAAAAGGAGTTTATTAATGTTTGTTCCTTTTGAATAATGAAAGCAGGTGCACAAATATGAATGTAGCAACTTTACTGTGGATTACTGGATTCAGATCCACAAAGTACTTTAAGGTTTCTATGAAGAATTAGGTGCCTAAGTATCTTTGGAGACCTGATTCCTAGTTTCAGAAATTTGGCTTTCATTCAAGCTACTATAATCCATTAAGTTCCCTTTATATTATTTTATTCAATAGCACAATTATTCAATAATACTTCACCACACTCCAGATACTGGGCTAATATAAGGTCAAAAACCCTTTCAGCTCTGTGTTACAGAACAAAAAAATACCCATTTAATATACTTGCAGTTCTCCTACTTTAGAATTTTGAAAGCATGAACAACAGCTCTGAATGCAGCCCTACTTACTTCTACTCTTCACAAAGTTTCACGCTTTACCATCCCAGACTCCAGGAAAATTTATGGTCTTGCCAATTGACCTCTCTTAGACATCTTATGCACTTGAGGGCCTGTATCTGACAGCTGGCAGCTCTACACCAAAGAAACAGTCCTACATATACATACTTAAGATGAGAGAGTCAACACTAATGGCAACACACACAGTTTTCACAAAGAACTGTTCTACAGCTAGGACCGCACATTTCTGTATCTTTTGACTTACATAATCCTCCTTAAACAGAATGTTTAAGATTTATTGTAAAACACATTCGTTTTCCAGCAGTGATATTTAAGTAAGTGGGAAAAAAGCCACCAAAAGACGAGCAAATAGACCACACCATTTATGGCTTTAACTTGGTATTATTAAAGTGTACCACCACTACCTTCCTATGTTCTCCACATTTCCACCTGAAGCTAGGTCACTGCAGCAAAAGCTCGCATGAAGGTATCAAGAGGGCAGCTGGGGCTCCCCCATGCCTTCAAGAGCTCTGCTTCTGACCAGGCTGCAGATTTAGACTCTCTCATACTTATTCTCCCTCTAGCTCCATGATTCTTGGATTTCTGGCAGCAGAATACTTCAAAAGGAAGGGTGGAGACTGGCCTTAACCTGACTGCCCTGTGTATGATGGTGGGTACAGCATCCTCCCGGGAATACGGTGCATTGCATCCAGATCTCCTCAGACAGAGGACAACGTAGAACACAGAGTTCTCCACTTTCTGAAAGAACGCTGTCATCACCATGCTGAGGAAGGGCAGCACTGCCATCACTACCATGTTCGCTTAGGTGTCTATTAACACCACTGCCTCGTCTTCAATGGGATGGGTGAAGGATACTAATGTGCAATACTGGATCAGATACCAGAACTCCAAAGAGAGACAAGTGCACAGATTTTGTTTACTGCAGAGCATTTTCTGTCTAGCTGTAGGTGACTCCTCTTTCAACATGCAAATTGCCTAGATCTCTCTCCAGAGTTTCCCTTTTGCTTTCAAGATGTTTACACCTACTCTTGGTGGACTGATTGCCCTGCTGAGGTTAGATGTCTGCAGTGCACAAAACACAGTGCCTGATTTATGAGGCCCAGATGTTCCACCACAGTAAATGTAAGGTCAGAAAAAAGAGAACAACTGAACAAGGGAGGCTTACCGGAAAGACGTGGGAAGTAATTTTCTATTGACCAAAAAAACAACTCAAGTCTGGCTGTGAAGTACATTGTATTGTTACCCTGAATATTAGTCATTTCAGAATGTAACCACAACAGGTTTTCCCATAAATAAATCAAATCTCTTCCCATGATTCTCTTCATCAAAAACTTCCTATTTGAATGACAGTTTTTAATTACTAGATCAAGTTCTGCTTGCATAAAGAGTTTCCATTTCAAAGAAGCACTGCACTGATAAGAAAAGTCTCTGCGGAGAAACATCCTTGTCACTGGAAAATGCACAAGTTTTGACTACTCTGTGGCTCTCCTATAGAGCGATCACGGCACAGCATAGAGAGCAAACTCAAATATGCTCTTGCCAGGTGCATTGGGTGAGCTCAATTTCTGTATGCTTCTGCTTTCCCCTTTGTAAAAGCACAGCTTCTAAAAAGTATTTCTCAACCTGGAGAAGGAAACAGAGAGGGGGAGCTGGGGGTGATGGGGATTTTATGAGAGCCCACTGGAAGTCTTGGGAGTGGTGCCTCCTGACTGCCCCAGGCTGCTCCTGGCTGGGTTTGGTGAGCTGCAGATGCAATTTAGGTAAAAGGCCCTCACTCTCTAAGGTGAAGAAAGGACAGAGAAGCAGCTGTTGTGGTGGTGGGGAAGCTATGTGGAATGAGGGGCCAGTGGAGCAAGTCTGAGCTGAGTTTCTGTCAGTATTTGCCATCACAGAAGAGGCAACTGCAGCATTTCTCCCATCCTGCCCTCTGCCAGGGAGCAAGGTGGCTGCCTGTGCCAAAGAGCTGAAACAGGGGTACTGCTAGCACCTGACAGGAGGAGTTACAACTTGGGTTCTCAAGCTAATGAAGAAAAAGGAATGAGAAAACATCCTATGAGATTCTGGAGCAGCACACAGGGAAGGAAAAAAAAAAAAAAAAGAGTTTGAAAACCGCTGGATTATAATTTTATGGTAGTATTATTTGATGGCCTGACTTAACAAGTCTTTCCAACTTTGGTTCCAAAGACTGTATGGATACTTCCCTATCTCACCCAGGTGTTTGAAGTTTAATTAATTAATGTTTGTAAAGAGCGTTATAATTTCCAGATGAAAGGTCCTATGCAAGTGCAATGTAGTATTACTCATTGAGGTGATTGGGTTAGAGAGTATCACATTACACAATACAGCTCTTCCCTCAATGATTTTAAGTGTTTGAAGTTCTGATAAAATGTATTTATCACTAAGATAGATATAATGGAAATGCTCTTTAAGGCGTGACCTGGATTATGAAACCAGAGGTATGGTTTTGGGAATGGAACAAACGAGAATTAAAACAACTCCTGAGGCCAGATTTGTCTATGGTTGTATAAAATGTATTCTCTTCTTCCTTTTTTTCCTCTTCCAGTAGGCTTTTCTTCTCTTCTAAAATAGAACCGGTTATTAGGATGGGTGTGAGCAGACATGCAACAGTTCACGTTCAGTTCCTATTTCCATACTCATCCAACTTGACATTTTCTCATGACTTTCTCAGAATTATTTTCTGTTCTATTTTTTTTTTTTTTTAATGTTTGGATTAACCCTAAAGATGAATATTTTATTTTTGGAACATTCTGATTTAACCAGCAATCAAACTGAATTAAATCAAAAGCTTGTGGACAATGACAAACTGGAAACTACAGTCAATAAGCTTAAGATAGGGGTGACATTCAAAGCTATTTAGACCTAGACATGCTAAAGGAATTGGTCAGCATGAATTTCAGGACACTTAACACTGACAGATGCAAAGTCCTGAATCTGGAATGGATTGACCCCCCACATCAGTACCAGCTGTGGAGTAACTGCCCGGGTATCAGCTGAAGAGGAGGTGGGGTCCTGGTGTTCAGTAAGCTAAACAGGAGTCAAGCCATGTGCCATGGGTATCAACAGCAGTGCAGATCAAGGGAATTGCTTTACTCAGTGCTCATCAGAGCAGATCTGGAATATGGTGACCAGCTTTGACCCCTCAGTACAAGAAAGAGGGTAAATTGGAGCAAGTTCAAAATAGGGTCACCAGGGTGGTCAGCAGACTGGAGCACTTGACCTGTGAGGAGAGGCTGACGGAGTAGGGTTTGTTCACCCTGGAGAACAGATGGCTTCAGGGGATTTAACAGCAATCTTTCCATACCTACAAGGAAGTTACTGAGAAGGCAGAAGCAGGCTCTTTAGTGAGATACACAGTGGGAAAACAAGAAATAGTTGCTGTAAACTGAAGGTAGGCTTCAACTGGATACAAGGAAAAAAAGATTTCATGGCAGATAATTAGGCACTGGGGCAGCTGGCCCAGAGTGACTGTGGCATCTCCATCTTTCAAGGTTTTCAAGACCCAACTGGAAAAAGATCCAAGCCACCTGACCTGAAATTAGCACTGACCCTGCTTTGAGCAGGAGGTTAGACTAGAGACCTTCCGAGGTTCCTTTCAATCTGATTCAATGGGAAGGCAGGGGAGCCCTATGTTCAGGTTACGTATCGTCGTTCAGGAATGGGCTTGGACTTTTATAATTAAAAGAGTTGAACAAGTTTGCTCACAATTTGTTTGAAAAATAATTTTACTCATTATTTTTCAAAAGACAATTGTTAATATTCCAGTTGCCAGGTTCTGTCTTTGCTCTACTTCCCTCATTTTCTAACAAACTTACAATGATAGCAAACAACAGAGATTTGAGATGGCTTATAAATGAAGGTATTATTGCACCTAGAGGTCTCAGTTAAAGGAGAAACAATACTAAGGGGTTTAATAATACCAGTAAATGGAAGAATAATGCACTCCAGTTTGTGCATTTTTACTCTTAAAAAAGAATCTGCATCAAGTTAAATTTGTGAATTACTAAAACACATTACTGACTAACCAAATTTAAAATACACTGAAAGCTTTCTTTAGCTAAGTATTCTCAATTCTTGTGATATTTAAGTAAACGATTAATTTTCCATGAATGCTGTTTTTATTATTGACGACACTCATTAATAGATTGTCTTCTACAGGAATAATCTTTTTCCTTGCACTTTTAACACACATTTTTCTTATTCTTCCAAAATTCTGCTATATTCCCACTAAGAGTTACATGCCTGAGTAAATCAAGCAAGTAAAAGTGTTAACAAAAGCACACTTGTCATAACTCTGATCATCCTAAATATGCGATCATATTTCTGATTTGTCCAGAAACAGAATCAGTAACTGAATAAGGATGTCAAGAAAACAGGCTTAGTAAGGGGTCACATGTCAGTTTCCTCCTTCTTTCTGCCCAATGCTTTTCACCTTCCTCTCTCCCCCCGAAAATTACAGAAATCTGTAAGAAGATCAAAATGGAGCAAAGTAAAAAGATGAAAAATATTTAGGAGTTACAAATGACTGTAGACTCAAAGGCCCATCCTCTTGCAAATCTGTTCCTTAATACTCTAAAGAAGTCAAAGGCATTAAAAAATACTGTATTAGACAATGCATGAACATAAATGGGCTTTTAGAAAACTAGAAATCTTAACAGTGGCTAAACTGAAACAACATAAGGTTAAGAATAATGCACAGTCTAAAAATGTAATATAGTTAGTAATAATACTAAGCAGTTTGGGGAGAAGGGTGATTTCTATGCTTTGTTCCAATGATTTTTGACAAAAAAAGTAAATAAGACATATAATTTTCATTACAACTGCATGATAGTAAAGGTAAAACTAAGAAAACATCTTTATGGAAAGAGCATTCTGTGCATAACATGTTAATGGTAGTTAATGAACCAAAACCCACAGAAATCCCTTTGGACAGCTAGCACACACACACAGCCATTAATTAGGTCACAGTTGTTTCCTCACAAGTCTTTTGTTCACTTTAGTTGTAGAAAACACCAACACATCCATTAGACCTGTGGGGAGGTATTCACCAGTGAAGAAAATATTTATTTATTATACGTTAAATGCTTGCAATTATATGACTACTTATGGCAGTTCTGCTGGTTTCTGTCTTTGTAAGTAAACTATAATCACTCAGTTCACAATCTACTCTATTCTACACCTCAGAACACCACTCACCTCAGTAGATCCAATTGTTTCATTTTGTGTACTTCAGGCAACCATTGTAACTCAATCACAGATTTTAAAATGTTTTGAGCATCCAGTAAAAAAAAAACATGAAAAGAATTAACATGCTTCATTTTCACAAAATAAAAGTTGAAGAAAGTCTTTTTTTAAAAGGTTAGCACTGAGAGGTGAAGGGAAATTTCTGGTTGAAGCCCAGTTAAATGTGAGTTCCACTCACAAACACAGTTTGCTCACTATGTCAGTTACTTCATTAACTGGCTGTGAAGAAAATGTTTGCAAAGGGCTCCTGTTCCTACTGCAGAAAATTGCAAAACTGCAGGCTGCACATCATTTCAAGGACACAAACCAACCCTATTTCCTGAGAGCCTAGGGAAGACCACTGCCTTTATGAAAATAATCAGCACATACTTCCTAATCCCTATGTGTGTGCAACGCACCATGGGGCAGCCAAGATGGCAGAGAGGGTGTTTCACAGTGGCAGAGTATATCACTGCTCTGTCGGGAACAAAAATGGCAGAGGCTGCTATATTGGTAGTGCTTCATCTTTTCTCTCTGAACCCTGCTTTAGAAAGCTGGCCATGTTCATTACCTCACCAGTCTAGTTCCACTTCTCCCACCACCACCCTTGCCCCAGGGAAGCTGCTGCCTCCTTACCTCCATGTCTCCTGCCTTAGAACCTCTACCACTTCCTCCTTACACATCCCACACCACTAACTATTGTCACTGCCTCCCTCAGCCCACCAAGACTGAATTAATAAACCTGACTGAATCCAGCTGACTCTGTCCAGAGCCTCTTGGGTGTGTCTTCACCAGCTCCTAGTGCTGGCAGAGTTTATTTGTTCAGGTCTGCTGCTGCACCTCACCTGCAATGGGTTCATGCCTCGCAGGTTGGAAACCACAGGGCCAGACAGCGTAAGAAGTCTTTTCAGGTCATTACTGCTACAGTTTTATGAGTTGCCAATCACAGTAACGAAGATAACTAGGTTAAGCAGGATAAGTTTAAAGTATAACTTAAACCTCCGCCCACGTTTGGAACAAAATTAAGAAGACAGAATCAGTAACATTATACTTCAGGGAAAAAAAAAGAAAAAGAATTTTAAGCAGCTAACTGTCTTACCATAATCCTGTCACTGTCAATAATGGTGTTCAAGCGGTGTGCAATGGTCAGCACTGTGCAGTGAGCAAACTTTTCACGGATTGTCTTTTGAATGAACTCATCTGTTCTGAAACACAGCAAGAGCAATGCAGACAAACAATGAGATGTTTGCATGGGTAACTGACTGGCAGGCAGGTTTTATGACTTCATCAAACATGACTGTAGAGCAGGAAATACACTTATGATGTCATTACAATACTTCTTCCTCTCGTTATATTAGATGACTTGGAGGCATATCATGAAACACATTCCAAAATCTATCCTCTAATACTCCAGGAGGAAAGAGTTTCTTCTTGCAAGTAGAGCAACAGGTTTTATTTCAGGAGACTAATTTCCCAGGCTTTGATTACAGAAAGAAGAAAATTCTGTAGAGTCAGATATTCCTACAGATTTATACACAAAAAAAGGTCACTGTTATTTTAAGCTTTAGTTTGTGCAAGCAGTGAAGATAAGTTGTCGAAAGTAAACATCCCTCATTACAAATCAACCGAGGAACGAACACAAGACAGCCTGTAAGTAAGGTTCTTGATTTCAACTGCAAAAGGGGATTAGATAAAGGAGGTGGCTGGCTCAAGAACATGAATACAGGAAAAAAATAATTGGCTTATTCCGTAAATCAAGAGTGTTAACTGGAACACGCAACTCAAGGAAAGGGTTAAAAGCTTCCAAGTTAAGAGCCTCAATCTACTAGATGAGTTAACCACCAAGGAAAAGGATTATCAGGAAGAAACATAAAGACTTGTAAAGAATGAAAACTAAGCTACTACACCACTTTAGCCCTGTACTTCAGTATCTAACTGTCACAAATAAACCTGAGAGGAAATAAAATTATACCAAAAGATATATAAGACACTGAAATGTTTTTTAGCTGTATAAACAAGTATTAAGGCAAAAGGGGTGCAATACTCATAAAACTACAGACTATTCAAGTAACTAACTGTACAAGAGAAGGAAGCATTGACACCACCTAACTTAAAGCATCACAGTCAGGGTTAAATGTGGAAATCTATACAGCCTTCTCTTCAGTCAATGAGAGGGGAAAGACATGGCTGGAAGGTGAATTAGAGCACCTGAATTAGGGAGCCACCAGGTGATGAATGCCCTCTAGAGGCACTTGGCAGCCCTCACTGCACAGGAAGCCCTGGCTCCCAACGTGGGCACAAAGCCAGGCCATGTGAATACTCACATATTCCCCATCAGCCTTCAAAAGAACAATGAGAGGTGACAACGGAGAAAAAGGTAGCGTGGGAATGCAGGTGCAGAAATTAAAATTGTCATCCCAAATGAAAAGAACACACAAACAGCTCAAAATATATTGTCTGCAGACTGAGGAAGCTCCAGCCTAGAAGTCATGTACTTAAAGGCATGGGTGTCCCTTCCAGGTTTCCTATTAAAACATGAAATTGTACTTTTATATATAATGACTGAAGAATAATAAATGCTGTACATAGAGTTAAAACAAGACAAAGGAGATATCTGGCTAAACTGGTATATGCATGCAGCCATGTTGGCTTCAACCAGTGGCTTGCACAGCCTTAATTCTTCAAATTGTCAAAAGTAACAGGAAAATCAAATAAAATACAACAAAAGTTCATGCAACACATGCCTTCCTCTGACAAATTATTAGTCTTTAGATAGACGCAGTACTCTACGTTGAATGTGTCTGCACATAATAAATATTTGGTATCACTTCACAGATTAAGCAAAAAGAATTGTTCTGACGCCACCAGGTCAGTTGGCATAAACAATAAGAAGTGGACAAAGACAACACTGGAAGAACAGAATGACTCAGAGGAATGGAGTCACCATTAAGTTTCCACAGTAGAAAGCACAAGCTCATGCTCTGAAGGACTGAACATAACTTCTGCTACAGACTAAGTTTAAGCAATCAGCATGACAAAGGAATAGACAGATCCCTGCTGATGACAGGATGAATTATCAGAGAGAAGGAAGACACGAACAGTTAAGTAAGAGTTCCCACACAGGCTGACTGTCATTTTATCTGGGGATAGAAACATTTAAGCTCTGTCATAAGCTTAAGAGAATGGAGTTCTGTGCCGCAGTCCGAAAAGGCGTGGTCCTTCTGCTCCTACTTCCTGGAAGAAGCTACAGAACATGGTGAGAAGCAGGTGTTCCTCAACTCCTCTTTTGGAACCGAGGCCAGTATGCAACCAGGGAAAAGAGACGGGAGGAGAAGTCAGGACAGAGGCAGGTTTTTTAGCTCTATGTGTTAACAATCTCCTTAAGAAAACTAAGTTGTTCATCCTTAATGCCCCACATGACACCAATACCACTGCTTTCCCCTCGGTGTTAATGCATGTATCTTTTTTTGCTGTCATCTCAGTAATGCATCAATGACCTGACTACTTTTACTTTCAAATGAAAAAAAAAAAATAAAAAATCAGTGCTATACATGAAAACACTCAGTAGGGATGAAGCTTATACAGACATCAAGATGCGTTTTCTACAATGGTTAGAACAGCAAAACAGAAACAAAAGGTTCAATACTCCCTAGAATTATGTAAAGAAAGACCTTTTCTTGCCTTATAGTCAAGCTCAAGGTGAGGTTTTCTGCAGAGCTACTACAGAGCACAGAGAATCATAGTTTGCTCAGGAATTTTGAAAACAACCTTTTAAAGAGCTCAAAATGATTTGTAACACCCAGGTTATCCTGTTATCTGAGGATAATGCCTCATCCTTGAACATACCTGCCCTCTGCATTTGTTTATTATATCTTCCTTTATTATGTGCATTCCTTATAGCACCACCTCTTCCTACATTTACAATAGAAATAATTTCTCATTCTTAGATAGATACTATCAAAGTACTATCTTAAACAGGTATTTCTTGAATGTAAGCTTATCCCTAATAAGAAACTGCTGGCCATTTTGTGGGTGTGACAAATGTTCTAAAATGAGCCTACAAAGTAATCAGAAACAGACCTAATAGATCCATCTTCAAATATCACAGTATGTAATCTCAGGCAGACATGTCCGCTGATAGGAACTTGACCAGATCCTCTCTAAGGTTCATCATAGATCTTGGAGTATAGTTTTTGTGGTGGCAGGCAGAAGCACCATCAGTAACCTCCAGGAGAATCTCAGGAATAAGGTAGGAAAGGCAAGAAAATCTAGAAGACTACGAAAAGGATCTGTGTACAGAATTACGTGCTGACAGAAGGTAGAGACTGTATCACATGCCAGTTAAGAGCAGTCTGCCCTCTAGAAAAGTGCCAAAGGAAGCAGCATTTCTGTACTTTTTTTCAGGGTATAAATGGATCCTTGTGGTGCCTACCCACACTGAGAAAGTGGCCAGACAAGTGCCAAGTGATTCCATCACCCACCTCAGTAGATCAAACCCCACCATCTTTCAGGCACATCAGAAACCAAAGATGCAAGATGAATACCAAAACCAGGGCTGCTGGATGACAAAAGCTCAACCCTAATCTGATTATACGAAAATAGGAACCACGATACTCCCCATAGTAAGGAACAGTATAATAAGAAAGCACAAAATGGTGGTATAGCTGTCCCACTGGCACCACAGGTTGAGGATCTAATACCAAGTTTCACAGCAACCCAAGATCTGGTGTAACCTGAATTAGCTGACTGTGTAAAAGGAGAACTACGTAAAGAGCAAGAATAAACATGACCTGAATGAGAGGCAACCGAGCTGCTGAAAGAACACTGGATAAGTCATTATCTTCAGTCTAATGTCCTCCTGGGACTGTTCTGGAAGCATATCTCACACTACCCAATTCTTCAGTGGTGTTGGATAATTTCTCCAAAAGAGAAACAGTTACTGATAGCAGTTAGATGTAACAAGAGATTAAACCTTACAAGGTTAAGCTTAAGGAACTGAACTATGTACAATGGCTGTTTTTACTAGACTCAATGAACAACCAATGTGAAAATGTGGTAGTGGCCTGGTCCCCAAAAGTTCTGTCCTCTATAAGCAGTAAAAATATGAGATAATGGATAATACTGTAGTCGGTGCGCAGAAAGCTTAGTAAATTCAACTTAGTATTCAGTATTTAAAAAAAGTCTCAGTTACTAAGGATTTTGTTTCAATATATCATCAAAGTAACTACACAAAGATTTTCACCTCTTCTGCTCCTGACTTCATACAATTTCCCAGAATGGTTCAACTGCTGTAAAATGATTACATTCTTTGGGGTAAGAATGTCAGCTTCAGGACCAAGAAGAATACGATCAAATTAAATGTCTGTCAGTCATCATGTAAAACATGCAAGAAGTCTGACTTAGGGGAACCTTCTTTCTGGAAAGCTCCTCCCCTCCCTCACGACAGCGCTGACACCTCTGCAGTATGTAGGGCAGCTGGTAGCTCCGGGGAGCAAAGGGGATAATAAGGGTACATATGGGAACTAGAAGATGTAAGGAGGAGGGAGAAGAACGAACTTCAAAATTCCTTCCCTTTGCTCAGCTTCACTCAGCAGCAGCCAAGAATGGCCTAGCTGAGCTGGAGAAACGCATCTGGGAGTCCCTCAGCCCCGGGGAAGGTACATTGCACAGCTCTTGCCCTGCTGTCGCACCCACTGCCTCATCCTCGCACATGCCACCTCATCCTCCCTTCTCCTCCTCCCACCCCCAAACCCTGCTTTCTCACATTTGCTTCCAGCTTGCACTGGAAAAGGGACATGGTTGCAGCAGCGGTTGAGGCAAAGAGATCAAGAGCCAGAAAAACAAAGAAAGAAATAATATCTCCAGAGCCGGCGGCAGCTCCCCATGGTTTCCTATCCCAGGTGCTTGATACGATGTGTGCTTGCCGCCAGGCTGGAGACAATGATGCCAGGTATGGGGGTTGTGCATCAGAAGAGGAGGAGGTTTTCCTTACATGCCAAAAATGCCTCCCTAACTGCTCAGTTAAGCAACCCACATCAACATTTCCTGATGAGCGTCCTATCAGATTGCACAGCTGAAAAATACTCATCTCTAGTTATAGCAACACATTAAGGAAAAGGTTATAATGACTGTAATGCAAACTGAATTCAAAGAAGAAGTTCCAAGTTATTATTTGTATTGTTAGGCCTAGAGTTGATACAAACAAACATTTACCTTATTATAATATATATTGCAGCACACATTAATCAAGATCAATTAAATGGATAATGTAAGTTGAGAACACACACATGTGAAATGCCAAAATAGGGAAGATGAGTAAGATGGTATTAAATTTCCACAGCTATGATTAACCACAGTTAATCTATCAGAGCTCAGCCAAAAATAAACTAATAGTCAAAAAAAGAAAAAACTAGGAAAAAAAAAAAAAGAAGAGAGAGAACCTCTGGGAAGGGAACACAGTTCTCTCGTGGTTTTAGAAATACACTGTCAGCTGAACTGCAAAGCTACCCCAGTGGCACCACTTCTCCCCCAAGAAGATGTTATAAAAATGAGTCACGCCCAGTTGACATACAAAATCCTTAATGCATCTGTTTGAGGGACTTGCTGTGTTATTGTCCTCTTTGGACTTTGAGTTCTCCCTCAAGCCATAGTTTGTTGGAACTATATATTCAGCTCAGACTAATTGATGCAGTACGTTTGCAGTATTGTTTCCAAAATACTTCCACCAGTGTTTCAAATGTTTCAAAAATTAACAGTGGGGGTACTTAGCTATTGGAAAAATTTAACAAGGGTTGTCATTGAATTTTTTTTATATTGAGGTTGGATGTTCTTCTAGAAGTACACTCTAGTTCAAACAGGAATGAATTCAGGAACATTCTGCTGGCCTGAGTTATACAAGTCAAAATAATGAATGATAAATGAGTTCCTCCTGTAGTTTTAAACATATCCAAATCTGTTTTGCAATTCCTGTGGTGTTTAGGACAGCTTACCTTCCCCCCCACCCCACCCCCCTGCCATTTATCTGTCATTTATTACACTAGCATTTGAGCCATCTGAAGGGATAACATCTCATAACCAGAAGTAACTTCTGCTTACAACCATTTTTTACCTTTCTAGTTTGGGTGGTTTTTTTAGGGGGAAGATATATTTATTCATTTCCAACAGATATTTTGTCCTGAAATCAACAGAACTAAACATGTTTCATGGCTATTCTGATGTTACTGATAATTCAGTTCCAAGCAGGTTCTCGTCTTCTTGTCAATGGCTGCAGGACAAATAATCTTTGAATATTAATTTTCCTACTCTATGGAATACACTGAGATTAGGGGCATTTTGAGCACTTAATTTGTATCATCTACTCTGTATCTGAAGCTCAACTGCTCCATTTTGAATAGACAATTATGATGCTATCATGGAAAACATAAAATAGCAACACATGAATTCATCTCTACAGTACAGATGATCACATCAGAAGAAAAAACAGCTCATCTTAACATGATATATTTTGTTTTTACCTTGGGTCCACATTTGCTGTTGCTTCATCGATGATAAGGATCCGATTTTTTTTTAGAACTGCTCTGGCAAGACACACCAGCTGTCTCTGACCAACACTAAAATTAGATCCAGATTCTGCCAGCTGCGTCTCCATTTTATTAGGTAGATCTTCCACAACCTCCTTCAGTTGCACCTGTTGACATATCAACATATTGTAGGATGAGTAACTCCCTTTTAAATCAGCTATTGTGTGTCTGATGACACAACAATAAGTATGCAAGGTTTACCTTTTATATTCTGACACAAAATGAGTAAGTGCCAAGTTGGATTACACAGTGTGTCAGTTATTAGAATTCTAAAAACATTAAAGCACATTGTTAAGAATCTATTAGTGTTCATTACAACTAAGATATGAATCAAAATGTAACCAAAGCATCATCCCAAAGGGTAATTTTTTTACAAAAGACTTATAACAATATACATGTCTACACACACATGCACAAATACACACATACACAAACATGTACACAACCATCTACCTTCTTCCATCAACAGCTATTCCCCTATCAAACCTAATGAAGACTTCTAAAATCTAATACACACCAGCACTATAGTGTTATTTGGCTTGTAAATATCAGATACACATTATTAGATTTAATAAGTCACCTCTTCCAAGGCATTCCACAGCTCTTCATCGGCGTATTCATTGAAAGGATCTAAGTTCTTCCTCATAGTTCCAGTAAATAAAACAGGCTCCTAAAACCCATTAAAATTAGCATTCCATTATAAACACAGGTTTTTATATTGCAGTAATTAATTTAATAATAATCAAAACTAACCCATATCAACAACAGCACAGAAATATCCAACAACAAGCTATCTTTTATGAAATGCAAAGGAGTATTTCACAATAGCATGCTTAAAGGTGGGGGGAGAAAGCAAGTGTTCAACCAGTCTGTATGAAGATAATTTACCAAACAGGACAGGTCTGTTTGCAAACTGCTTTACACAGTTATATCGGTACTCAAATGGGCATTTACATGCCACTGTTTTGATGCCACAAGCTATATAAATACCTACATGAAATCACTGCTATCCTCCTGGTATCATTAATGAAAACCAGCAGCTACCACTGTCAATGAGCTCACACTCCTAAATTACATTTGGGCAGTTTTGGAAATTCATTTTTGAAGTACATCAACCAGAGAGGAAGCAAAGAGCTCACAATGCCATTCTGGTTTTCCTTCTCTACTTGGTTGTGGGGGTTTTTTTGTTGTTGTTGTTGTTGTTGGGTTTTTTTCCATACCATAAAAGCCATTCAATTTTACCAGCAGAGCCTAAGAGGAACAGCTTTCACCATTTCAACACAATGTTTAAACCTATGCACATAATCTATACTGCCACAGCATGGAAGCAAACTTACTCAGAACTGCAGCACTGCTGGGCAAAGCTCTAACTCAAAGTACACCAGGAGTCAAATCAGTACCTTCTCTCATTCAGTTACTTAATGTGGGTTTACCTGTGGTCAAAGCAAGTTTTGTTCTACTTCAGTTCCCGGTCAGACCAGTAACAGATCATTACTCAAACTAGAACAAATCAGTTCACACTGGAAAACATAGTGTTTGAAAAGCGGGAAGATGACTTTTGGTCCAGAACTCCTTGAGCAACAGATCAGTAGTCACTCATGTGAGTTGACAGCCCTGAGAGTCATGCACTGACATGACTTTAGGGCTAAACTCCTCTTAATACCACACATAAAGACAACAATAACAAGTCAAAAGCTGTAACAGTTCTAATCATAAATGGAGACCATTCATCATGTTGTCAGTCTTCTTTAAATTGGAGAAATCTTATGCAAAATGTTTTCCTTTTTTCTCCTCTAGGAAATAAAGTCTAAACTTACACTGGATAAATTCAGCTTACTCTGAGATTAACCTCTGTCTTGACTTAAACCCCATCTAACCCTAGTGATGTCCAGCTCCAAGGGTTGCAGCAAATCAGAACAGAATTTAGACCTTAACCCTTTTATTGTCTCCATTTCTAAACCACTCTGAGTGGTATAAAAGGATTAACAAAGACAGAACATGCCACGAGCAATGTAAAAGAACGTATGCATTTCTTGACACAACACGCCAATTATTTGAAGGCATCTGTTGCATTAGGCAAAACATGTCACTAAAAACTTGTTGAATGAACAAAAGGATTTAATAAAAACATTAACAGGTTAAAGAACATTTTTCTTAAAAAAAAAATAAATCTGGGAAGTAATTTGTTTAACAAGACATATTTTAATACACCATTTGGTGTGTTTTGAAGGTATTGTTACATTTATTTTCCTTTTCGATTCATTTTTATACACGGGTAAAATAAGAGGCTGCATTTATAAAGTGTTCCTAACTATTATAAAAGTTGTAACAACAGACATGCACTGCAACAGAAGATAAGGATATTTTTTAATTATCATTTCTGACACAGATTATTATTTAAAATAGTCTGGTTTATGAGAGGAAAGTAATAAGACAAACCTGTAAATAATTGTTGTAAAAATGCTTGCAGTCAGGGAGGCAGACAACATTTGCATAGAAAAGATTTACAAACACAACCTTCACACAGCTCTATCCAAGTAAGCAATTAGAAGCCTAAGCACATTTTTATTTCTCCAGGTAGGTATTTAAACTAACATATAAGAAAACTTCAGCCTTGCCTCATCACTCTCTAGGAATGGTTCTGTTTAGCATGTTTTATGTTATAGTTTTAATAAGCATCTCTTCCTCTGGTTTCTTAGCTTCCCACATAATTATGAAGATATTTGCTGCAAAATAACTACCTGATGTTACATTACTATTTCTAATATTGACACTATTATTAACACAGTGCAAGACTGCTTATCCCTCAGTTTACTGTAGCATAAACCTTATTTCAAACACCCTTCTCTTGTCTTACTACCACCACCTTAGAGTCTTAGAGGAAACACGTCTTTGCTTATGTGGAAAAGAAATGCCACCTGCTTGCCTTTGGACACTTAAAAACCCTTTGGGACCATGATGAAAAAACCCTATCATATAAACTTGATAAAAGTCACAGAATTCAACTGGATTAAAATAGTTTTATAACCATGTCAACAGAGCAATGTATGAAAAAAAACCAACTGTATATAATTAAATGCAGTGAACTTTGAGCATCTGTATCACTCAGCATGTAGTTTTCTTGTCTCAGTGCTCTGTTTTATTCAACTTGGATGAATTCTTCCAAATGTAGAAATCACCCACAATAGCTACAGGTAAAGCTTTGAGAAAAGCTGTAGACCTTGAATGAACTGATGATCATCTACTTTCAGGAGAAAAGAACGCAGTACATTAAAAAAAAGGAACTTAAATCCATGTAAAGTCCTCTTTACATACAAAAGACGACTAGTTCCAGTAAGTACCTCTGCTGTGCAGTAACAAAGCCTTCAGCACGCAGAAACAAAAGACATCCTACATTAGGCAACAATCCAATTGCTGAGAGAGTACCCCCCCCCAAAAATTTAATAATAGCATTTCTCTGACTCCTATTCTTGGGAAAGGAAACAAAGAAAAAAAGAGCAGGTAATCAAGAGAAGCTTAAAATCACTGTTCATTACTATTTTTATCAGATTCTTAATTTAAAGAAAGTAATACACTCTGAACGTCATCCTGCCAACAGGCTAGCATACATTCAGACATGAAGATGGTGTAAGGACTCTAAATACCACTTCTGTAATAAAATGAAAATTAATGCTAAATATGGCAAACAAATTCATCTGGTTTCCAGCCTACTGTTCTATCTACCTGTTAGAACATCCCAGACTAATTATTTGCAAAAACCGTGACTTTTCATTTGCAGCATATGAGCTTTTCCCTCTTCCTCCCTCTCCAGTGGAGATCATGGAAGAGATCAGAGCTCTCAGAAACATGGTAAGCTGCACAGGCTTTGCCTTGAGGAAGTTTTGAGGTCATACATAACCCTTCTCTGATTCAGTGTCTCATTTGAAAGTAAGACCGTAGAAGAGAAGACCTGTAACCTACTGGACTTCTTGGAACAACCTTTCTTCTGCTCCAGCACCAGATATGAGGCTATTCCCAACACCATCATAGTTTTTTCCCTGTATTGCAGCCTTTCCTGCATTTAGCTTCTAAAGCTCACCAAGTTTTTGTTTATGGGTCATAACAACCCACTCTTTTGTTCGTTTGTACGGAAGTGACTAGATAGGTGAAACTGGTCCCTCAAGGTCCCTTACTAAGGAAGTTTCAGGCAATGTATCAGTCAGGAATTGCTGCTGACAAAGGATCAAATGACTTCAGAGCACTGCTGAAGCTTGGTATATTCCCATCAGATTTTCTCTGCTCTTTCCCAGACTACAGGATGACAACAAACTGCTAATACCTGCTCACAAGTGCTCTGGAGGAACAGACAGAGGACAAAACTAGGAAGAAAACCCTACAGTGCAGAAAGCTGATTGTTTATCTTAAAATAATCAAGACTTTATTCAAGTAAGAACAACACCTCACTAAAGTTTCTATATCTAATCCATATAGGGGTACAGAGGGAACACATACTGTCAATGCATTTTAAATACTTTGGCATTATATTGAAAAAAGTTCACAGCAGATCAAGTCACTCTCTTACCTGAGGTATAATTGAAATTTTCCTCCGCAAGTCATGGAGTCCGAGCTCTGACGTCAAGTACTTATCAATCCAAATCCTTCCTTCAGGTTCCGCCAAGCGAAAGAGGGCTGCTATCAGAGAGCTTTTCCCAGCTCCAGTTCTTCCCACTATTCCAACCTACAGAGCAAACCAAGCTTGTACAATTAAACCATGAGCTTTTCAGGAAAAAATAACATGCCAAGTAACAGTTTTACAACATCATAGGACTTACAGTAGAACAAGCACCAAATAAAACTTCTCTATAATTAACATTTTTTTGAGAGGAAAAAACCTCCCCCCAGATCAGTTTGGATTCAGGTGACATTTTGATACCAAACAATTTCTTGGATCATATGCAAAGGTGAAAGATTTTCCCTTGATGTGTGGTGTTTTATTGTGTAAACAAGATAAAGTGGCTCAGCGTATAATGAGATTCAAGGCTGCTAATTTTTAAACTAATCCTGGTTTGCTGGGTGATGTTAGGCAAAACATTTCAGGCATGCACTTACTTCTCAATCCAAAAAAAAAAGGACTCTCATAAAGCACTTTGGGAACAATGTATGAGCAGTATTCCCATTTTAAATAACTGAGACTGATTTTGGTTAGCATGGTTAAGGCGAAGTACTTCAAAGTAGTCAAACTCTAAAGGCAAAATAAAGCCAAAACTAGCAGGTGGACTATAAACTGTATGCTTCAGACAGCTTCAACAGAGAGGACACAAGTATTGAAAATACAAGGCCACGTGACCAAGCTGCAATTCCTTTCCAAACAGGAGAAAGAGTGATAATAAAGTCACAGTGATTCCAGTTTCAGATTTCCCAAAGAAAAATCAGAAATTGTATGCAATGTGAAAAAAATAATGCTTTCAGAAGAAAGAGGCAGAGAAAACACCAAATATGGAATTGCTAAATTAACTGACAAGGGGTTAAGACCTAAAAATATTTCATATGAAACCAACACTTGGGAGAAAGTAGGCCCATCAATAAATTAGAGGTGGCGTAATTAGTAGTGATTAAATACTACCTGAACAGCAAATTCTTTTTTTTTTTTTTTTTTTTAATACATTGTCTTCAGGTAAAGGATTCTTAGAGAAGACAATCTACAGTAATCAATTGTATCAGAGAAGGTGATGGGAGTAACCCTCTGCACAGATCTGATCTGGCAGGATTTGTTATTTCCTGCGCTCATTTCTAATCACTGCATTTCCAGAAAGAAATCAACACACTGGAAAGAGTTCAGAGAAGTGCAACATAAAATTAATATGGGTTGGAGATACTGATTTGATGAGGAAGGATTTATGAGGATTAAACATGTACAATACAGCCTGGCAAAGTGATTGGGGTGCAGAAGAGAAGAAGAAACATGAAAACCTTCATGAGTATACGTACAGACACCAGAGGGCAATTACCCACTGCCTGAGACTCAGATGTATGCAGTAATGACTGCTGGAATGAAATTAAGCACAGGAAACATTACATCGAAGAGCAAGGAGAAACTTTCTAACAGTCAGAGACACTAAACTCAGACAAAGCAGCAGTGCCCACATTTGATCAAAAATACACAAAACACTAAAAAAGTATACTGCAAGTAGCAACTTACACTGCATAATCTAAAACATAATTTCTACCTCTATTTTCTGATTCAACAATTTCATCCCACAATTCATTATTGTACAATTGTATATCAACTAATTAATACTTATACAGTGCTTATTATTAAAGATACAGCCTAATTTAAGCAAATCTGTTACAATAAATGATAAAATGTCTAGTATTCTAAATTGTATCAGTGAAACAAAGGAAAAATAGTTCTGAACAGTTACACTACAGCTCAGAAAGAAAATGCTGAATGGAGAACACAGACACTCAGAGTTGTGAAAACAAAAGTTCAATTGTTTCTCTGTAAATGTCAGTGATATAAAGTATTGTAGTAAGGATATAAAGAAAAAACATAAAAAATACATTGATACTTAAAATAAAAATGCAGCTGCTCTGCATATTGTCAAAATCCCACTTTCGGTTTGGCATCAAATGAAAGGACTATGCTCTTCAGTATTTAGAGGAATCTATTTGTATTTTTGGTCCAACTGACTACAGGCTGCTGAAAATTGACATGAATTTGAAACAGCTCTCAGTATATACATTTATTTATTTTTTTTAATACATTGTATTCTTCAGAGGGCCATGTTCATAGGCAGTGCAAACACAGAGACTGTCTGCAAATGGGAGGCCCAGCCACCTAACAGGAATCATGTGGCCAGGATTTTGTTGCTCGGTGCAAGCCATGTGCATGCACAGGAGTACACCTGCTACGCTGGGCTCATCATTACTCAAGCATCACTCGTACTTCAAAGCAGAGCTGCACAAAAAATGAGAGTGAGATTTACAGCATGTCAGCTACTCCACTGAAACTGCCTGTGTCTTCGGTATCCCTCAGGCAACCTCCCTCTCGTGTGAGAGTACTTACGTGAACAGCTGCCATGCCGTAAATCTAGACCCTCACCCTCTTAACTTCTTTATGTAACCATACCCTCAGATTTAGGATCTGTCAGGACAAGGTGCATTTAACAATATATTACTCAATAAGCATTCACAAGCACCCTAAACCAAAGATAGTGTTTAAAAACCAAGGCTGCACATGCTAACCTTCTCCTGCTGTAGCGGTAGTAATTGAAGAGGTTAATCACAGCCAGCTGCTGGCAGAGCTCCTTGCCTGAGCGCTCCCTGGTCTGTCTCTGGCAGACTCTGCTATATTAGCAAAGATGTTAAAACTGAGGGTCCTTCTTGGCCTGCTT
>NW_010321195.1:37567-50693 GCF_000700745.2 Antrostomus carolinensis
TACTGAATGCTGAGATAAGCAGATCAAAATAGACCCTAACCCACAAGTGATCTGCTAGTAATCATCTCCTCCATCCTTACTGTACCTACAGCTTCCAAAACTGGGTGCTGAGGTGGCCATAAAAAAACCCAACAACCCACAAGCACAGCAGAAGTTTAAACTCCTTATTCCTGCTAGAGGCACTGCAGCCACCAAAGTCTGTAGGAGCCAGGGGTATCAGCAGGCAGAAGAGCTCTCACTGACAGCTGCATGGGGAGAATTCCTAGTGGATCTGAAAACCTGGTTGTGAAGAGACGCTTCTCCATAATTAAAACCAATGTAAGGGGCACAGATGCTTGTGAGATTTATTTTACACAGTGGCAGTCTACTGCAGTATTGTGCAAAACATCATAGGAAACAAACATGAAGTTCTTGGCAATAGTTTCAAGCTGGGCAAATTAACTTCAGGATGACAAAACCACAGCATAACCACTCAGCAAAAATAAATACCCCTAGTCATCCCTCTCCCTCCTGGCCCCTTCTAGGACTGAGTCATACACTGCTAATACCTCTTGCTTCCATTTTTCATTTTATTTCTGTCTCTCACTAAGAAATGTAAATCTTCTTGTCTGCTATTACATTGGAGTGATATATAACAGCTAAAGAGATGGTCTGTAGGCAAGAAAAGCAGAGTGGATAAACATCCCCTTTGCTCCTCTTCTTAAGCACCCACACCTAATTCCATGAGATATCTCCATGTAGCAAAGATGGGTTGAATTCTGAGAACATGCATGTTATTAAAAAGGTCCACTTGAGCAATGAAACAGGTTTGTCACTGAACGGAAAAGCATGTTACAAACGAGGCCAGGGCAATGATTGTGGAGAGTTGAACTAGCCTCCTAGGGAAGATATCCTAATCAAAAAAGTACATGTGCATTTGAAATGTAGCAAAGCACAAATTAACACTGCAGGGCTCTAATTTAATTTTGTCTGTGGGGGAGACCTTCCCTACAGCACGCTTTCAATTGGGATGGTGTCAAAACTGGGGAGGAAGAGTCAAATTTGCAGAAGAGGAAGAGTTTTATTTCTATGTTTCTTTTGGCTACCAATCTAATTAATGGCAACAGTTAATTGGATTGGTAGCCGAAAGGAACTGAAATAAAATCCCCAATTCTAAACTTATACAACTAATTTGTATTTCTTTCTTCTCTCTCCCATTTGAGGCTCTGTGCAATAGCGTGTACATTCCTTATTTTCAATTGTCTCTGCTCACCTTGTGTGTTGACACCTTTCATTCTATTTACATTCCCTCTACTGAATCCCTAATTTCCTAATTCATCTCCATTTGCTTTGGGTTTGAACTAACATTTTGGGCTTAGTTTGTATTTTGAAGGTCTGCCATTTTCTGATGAAATTAAAATTTTATCAGAAAATTATCAAATATATTTAACACGTTGTTTTGACAGACAGAACATCATGTTCCCAGACATATTTATGCTACATTTACAGGAAATAAACAGACTCTAACTTTGGCTGTTAAATATGGCTAAGGCTTATTTTTTAAAAGAACACTTACTGGTTTCCCAATATCCATATATTTTATAATGTATTTTTATCACACAACTTCTTGTCAATTTAGCGTCTTTGCTTAATTTCTGTGAATGGCCAAAGACAGCCATATACATACCTTTTCTTTTGGTTTAATTAAAACAGACAAATGTTTTAACACCAAAGGTCCATCTAGACTGTAAGAAAAGTTAACATTTTCAAATGCTATCATTCCTTGGCTTGGCCATTCAGGTGGTGGATGCTTGTTGGTCTCCCAGGGAGCCTCTTTTTCAAGTTCTGTATATTCCATTACCCTTTCTACTGATATCATCTAATGGAAGGAAAGAAGACATATATACATATATTTCAGCTTATTGCATACATTGCAAACATTACATGCATATATATGTGTGTGTGTGTATTTTTACTACAAAGATTCAACACAAATTATTCCAGACTTTTTCTTTTAAGCACAGAGAAGAGTATTTGGGACCAAATACTTTATGCTTACTTTATACAACTGAAAAAATTGAAATAATGCATCTCATGTCCTACTACAGAGTTTTTCTTTTAAGCACAGAGATGAGTATTTGGGACCAAATACTTTTTATGCTTACTTTATACAACTGAAAAATTTGAAATAATGCATCTCATGTCCTACTACAGACTCAAATCTATCATGACACATAGCTCCATATATAAACATTCATTTCTAATCAGTGGGATTCATTACAAATCTAAGTACATGCATAAGTATTAAGAAATTTAAGCTATGAGAATTGTCTGTCAGTCTTGGCTAAGATAACACCATTTCGTTGTGTGCTGGGAAGACAAAACTGGAAAAGAAACTGCCATGTGAGCTACAGGCAGACGCACGATAGCTACTAGCACCAAGTTACTGGCTTCATCAGCCCTTTTTTTGTCATGATCATTACTATTGCGCTCACCCACAGCAAATCTTTTAGATATGTTTGTCACAAGTAACTCCACAATCCAAGATAGCTGCCACCATATTACTGGTGACTTATATGCAATACAACTTGTTTTCTTAGGTACTTTATGCCAGATATGAAAGAAACTATAATTTGATGGGAAGGAAGAGAAACAGAAGTTGAGCTATCTATACACTTATTTCCCCTTGGGCAAACAATTAAAGTGCTGTTCGGGCTCTGGTGCACATCCTCACCCATACATCTTCTCAATACAATTAATTTTATTTATCTGTATTCACTCATAGATGGATTCTTAAAAAAAATAAAATAAAAAATCATAGGATATCCAGTAGGTTTATTTTGCTTGGAGTGGCTTTAAGGACAGAGGTCACCAGGCAACAAGTTCTCTGACCTCACTGCCACCTACTCTTTCCACATTACAAAATAAGCTCCAAGGGAAAACATATAAGGAAGGAGTGACAGAGTAGAACAGAGAGGAAATGTTCTTGCCTCCCCCAAATGTAGTCAGTCTTTAATAACAAGGGATTTTTGGTGGATGTCCACCTGTCAAAAAAGTTGATTTTAATCACAGCTCCATAAAATGATCAACATTCCACATCAAAGCCAGCTTAGTGGATAGGAAGCCTTTATCCTCCAAAGTATTTCTGAAACACAGCCTCCACGAGGGTAACTTACTACATAATAGTCCCTTCACATTGACACTTCCAAACACTCCCAACTGGTATGAAAAACCTAAAAGCTCTCACCCCATTTCTCACTGAACTCTGTCACCACTAGTTTACTCATGTCTGAAAAATGCTCTGAAGAAGCAATGTGCTAGACAAAAAATTACAAATCTAACATTATCATTATTAATTTTATCTGTTATTAAACATGGCTTTCTAACTTCTACCAAAGGACTACACTTATTTCCTAGACTATGGCCAGCAAACCATAATTACAAGTAACCTTCAGTTGTCAACACAACACAAAAATCCTCAGATTTATGCTCAGTATGTTATTTTTATAGCCATTTTTCTTATATATTAACTTAAGAAAGTAAATAGACAAACTAGAACATGCTAGTAAATATTGTAAATTGGTGAAAGGTGTTTTACTTTGCATATTTTGGAAAACACACAACCCTCTCAGCTGAATATAAACAAATACTTCTAAGTATTTCTTAACTTACAACAAATAAAGAAGAAACAAGCCTTTACAACGAATTAACAGGACCCTAAAAATGCCACGAGGGATATAAATAAAAATTTAAAATGTAATAATAAATAACAAATTAAAAATCCCAAATCTAAAAAAAAAATATATATAAATAAATAAATTAAAAACTACTTATAGAGGGGGATTAATTTCTGCAGGTTACAATGCAATTGTCTATACTGTAACTAGACAGTGTCCCTTCTGCTGTAAAGGGAGATTATAAAGTCTCCCTTACTATGAATGGAGAAGGACAGTGACCTGGCACAATTCATCTCAACAGGCATTCAAAATCAGTCAGACAAATTATACTCTAAAAGAGCCTATTTTTCTTTACGGACTGTAAGTGGTGCCTCAATCGCTTGCTAAGGTATTAATGTCCTAATTTAATTAAGAAGAATCCTGTCCTTAAGGCCTCATGTCATGACCAGGAAAAGGAAGAAATAAACATTACCAGGTTTTCAACTTCAGCACTTTGTCTCACACCCCACTGGAATGTTCCCATGAGGGTGATTGCATAGGATAGTGCCAAACCAACCTGCCCTGCATTCAAAGCTGCAGAACAAAGAAAAAAGACAATCAAATAGGTACACTAGTAATTACACAAAATCCTAGTTAACTTCACTTTCATGAGGTTACTTACATGATGGAAGAATCACAGCCAGAATTTTGTTTGGTTACACTGTACTTGCCATCTGTGCAATGAGTAGCTCCAGGCAGAACAGCTACTTGCTGCATTTTTTGGTACATTTTGGAAATTGTGTATTTGAAAAGATAGTCCCAATTCTCCTTAGCCTGGCATTTTATCTAAAAACTGAGGTTCAGTCTCAAGACCATACTTACATAGCTTGTTAGGGTTGTCCCTACCTGGCTCAGCATTAGTAACTTTTCACTTTTTTCTAAGAGAATTAGATCAGCCCCTAAACCTAAGCAGAAAATAAGCATAAAATGACTTCAAAATAAGTTACATTTACATCAACTTTGTACTCTTTTAAGTGATCAGATAATAAAATAGGACAGAATATTTCTTCCATTGTTTATATAAACATTTATTGTGTTCAGTGGGTCAGGTTTACTCTCAAAAAATAAATGAATTGTGTTTGCCCCAATATTAAGCATGATTGTCCTCCTGACTCAATTGAACTTTATACTAGCATAGCTCTATTGACTTCAAGAGAGCTACTCCTTATCCAGAGGCAAGGAAAGATTCAGGACCATTGTTTTGACTTGTCTTTTTGCATTCTAGTAACATCAAACCTAGCTCAAAATTTTCAGCATTGAGCAGAACAGAGTGTTCAAATTTTAAAACACACATGCATATACATAACTTATCCAAACGAAAAAGAAAAGAAACAAACCCCAGCAAATTAGCACTAATTTTCATGTCCAAGATAATTACTTCTTCCTTCCTATTTTAGATTACTATCTGATTCTAGTAAATCTAACCCAATTACATCTTCAACGATGCATACACTAATGACAGTCCATGAGTGACAGTGAACATAAAATGCATTATCATGAGTCGATTTTCATTCTAGAACTGGCCTATCCTGCTGATCCACGATATTAGAAGAGTATCCCTAGGAATTTTAGCTTGCCTTTTGGCCTACTGTGCCATGTGTAGAAAGGAAAAAAGCTGTTAAGAAGCAGCTCTGTGGGTGTTTCAGTATGAAAAGCAAAGCCCTGTAGGCCCAAAAAAGAAAGGCAAAGGTGGGGAAAATGAAAAAGATTTATTTGTTGTTATTGCTGTGAAAGCCAGAATCTCAAAAGTGAAGACTACAGATCTGCAAGTTTGTTTGCACATTTGGGGATGATGGCAGATGCATGCCTAAGCCCGGAAGATGTCTGAACTGCCTCCAGTATTTGCAGGAAAGCAGATACAGCCCCAGTGCCCTAGACTGAGGAAGAGATCATGATCTAGAAAGAAACATTTAACTTAATTACAGTCCTTAAACAATTAGAAACAGCAAACTATGAAAAAGAATTAGACATTACTATACATGGTAATTACTGGGTGAACTTTTTCTAACATCTGTACTTACTCTTGGCGAGAAGCAGGGAACCAAAAGCAACCACTATAACAAAAATGGCACAGATGGCATCCAAACGCACAGCAAACCACCTCGAGGTCGTCAAAAATAGAAACCAGGCCTCTAAAGTGTATTTTACAAAGACATAAGAACAGTGGATTATTAGAAAACAAAGCTGTATAACTGTTATTAAATTAATTCATGTTAAGATTATAAGTTGTTAAAAAAAAAGCATTGCCATCTTCAAGTGCATGACTGTATAGACTGACGATGATCAGAACAGACAGTAATAACAGCAAACACAGCTAGTATAACATACAGTAATAGGAAGAAAAACAGTCAAGGCCTAAAGCATGGTCCATTTATTGAAAACTGAAGCCTTTTTTTAACTCTAGCAGACTCAGGAGTCGTATACAAAAAGCAGAAGTACAACTACATTTCCTGTAGCTGGAGTACAGTCTACAGGCTTTTAACTAGAACATATCAGAACACAACTGTCAGAGCCAAGTCTTTAGAAGGCAGCTGCAGCTGGTTAAGCTCCCATAAGAGTTACTCAATACAGCCAGCAGAGCTACAAAGCTATTCAGTTGACTAAATGCACATATCTACTTTCAGGGAAGCTCACAGGTGGACATCTCCACTGGGCACTCACATCCAGGTGTCCACAATTTGGTGCTAAATTCCATCCTAGACAGATATGCTACAGTACAAGATACAGGAGACAGCAGGAAAAGACATTGCAATACAGAAGGCAACATGTTTGAATTCAGGGCCAAAACCAGAAGTCAAGTAGCCATAACAAAGTATGGCATTATTTATTGCTTAGGCTGCAGTCAGATGAATTGTTCCAGCTGCAACCAAGTCACAGCAGAAGGTTACCATTCCAGCCCTTTCTGCGTTGCTTGTCATTACTCCATGGTAAAGATCAGTGCGGTTTCAACTGTTTCAATGTTCCTTAGCCCAGTGCTGGGAAAGATTCAAATTGAAAAAACTCTCCCTTTTATAAAAAAAGGGAGGAGGTAAGTCTGGTTTTAAGCCAGATCATTTTGGATAGCCGGATTATGGAGTGATCAAATCAATGATTGAGCCAACAGAAGTGCAGGAGGGCAATTACTTTGGGAGGGCAGCAAAGGGAAAGAATGAGCATGACAAGAGGCAGCCAAGTAAGGCCCAGAGCCGGTAACCTCAGTTAGATCAACTCTAACTGCATGTGCCTGACCACTAGTTTCATCAAACAAGACACCTGATGTGGTCTAATAGACAGTCATGCACCTATGCACATGGAACGATGTATGCAGAAGAGAGTGCCACATCAAGTCATAAATCTCATTCCAAAAAATGGAATTCACCATTGTAATTTAGGTACCTCTGAAACCCAGGAGCTGAGTGACCCTGGAAACAGAGCCTATGTCAGTTTCCTGGTGACATGGAAGGTCATTTTTGGTGCAATAGTGTAGCTGTAACACCAGGAAATTGGACACTTGGTTTGTAGATTTTTCAGCTCCCTGGTTTTGCTTCATTGATCCTGTTGTCCAGGAAGGTGCACTACACTGCCAGCTTGAGACAAGGCATTCTGCAACCCCCCTATGCAACTGGGGCTACTGTGCATGCAGGAATATGGCATTCATGTGGACTAACAAAGACTCATCATGATGTGTGGTGGTTTAACCTGGCTAGCAGTCAAACACAGCTGCTTGCTCAAGACATGATGAGACTTCCGATGACTTGCGAGCTTGCTTATAGAGATGTTGCACTGGCAGGAAGGAAGCTTAGGTTTGGTCAAACTCCCCATGCTATGTAGTTGAGTCTTGAAAATCTCCATGGATGGAGCCTGCACAACAGCTCTGGGCAGCCTGATCCTCTGCTTGACTGTCCTCATGATGAAAAAGATTTTCCTTGTATCCAGGTTGAACTGCTTTTGGTTCAACTTATACCCATTTTCTTGCTCCTCCCACCATGTACCACTCTGAAGAGCTTGACTATCTTTTTAGTAACATCCTTGCAGGTACTAGAGGGAAGCTATTAAGTCTTCTCTAAGCCTTCTCTTCTGCAAGTTGAATAAGCCCTGTTTCCTCAGCCTCTTCTCACAGGGAGTCCTCTCCTCTTAGTCCCCTGACCATCTTAGCAGCCCCTCCACTGAACTCACTCCAGTTTGTGAGACCATTTCCTGTATCTGGGGGTCCAAAACTGGATGCAGTATTCCAGATGTGGGCTAACAAGTGCTGAGGGGGATAATCACTTCCCTCCTTTCACTGGCTGTGCTCCTGTTAATACAGCCCAGATGCTGTTGGTCTTCTTTGCTGCTTAGGGACATTGCTAGCTCATATTCCTTCTGAGAACCAAAACCCACGCTCATACTAAGCAAATTGGCATACCCCAAATACTCTGGTGGGAAAGACACCACGATGAAGCATGTAGGTACACCAAAGAATGCAACTTTAAGCAGTGAAGCTTTATCTCAAAAGTAAGTTCCTGAACTGACTGGAAGGGGTGTTATTGATAGTTTTGTTAGAGAGATGCATAAAATTGACTGGAAAATAATATGATTATGTTCCTTAGATCTGACCTTAAAATACAAGAATATATTTACTTTAAAGGCCACGGTCCTCTTTTATAGTGAAGCTTTCACATACAGTTTATCCCCTAAAGATGTCTTTTAATACAAAGTTTAAAAACAACTTTGTGTTCCCTCACTATCAGTACTGTCAAACTGATTTGGTCAGATATGTAGCAACTTGAAAATATTAAGAAATGGGGAGTTCAAAGCTAGAGGTGACTCCCTGAAAAATATGTTTCTCCAGTCACAAGTTACTGGTGTCAACGCAGAGGTCAGTGTACAAATTCTACCGCCTGTGAAAAACTGTACTTCAGGAAAGATCAATTGGTCTGGTCTGAAATCCCAAAAGTCTATAAACTACAAAAAAGCCATAGAATATACCTGTGTGTCTTGTAACAGAGGAAATGCAACATCTTACCAACAAACACATAATTACAAACTTGCATTCTGCTGCATCTTTAAAAGCATTGTAACAGAGAATATTCAATTGACAGAAGGTAAAGAATCACAGTGGAAACCTGAATTATATGCTACTTATGCTTGCAGAATACTAACATTTTACACCTTCTGGTCATGTTAATACCAGATATTAGATCTGAGTCCTGAAAACTGTTCAAAGTAAAAAAGAAGTGAGACTTATGAAACTTTTAATTTAAATTCATCATCTCTGCCCACTCCTAGCACACTGCTTAATATTAAATGCTTCATAATATAGCTTGTTCCTTCCCCCACCCCTTTTTAAAGATGGAATCCAGGAAAATGTCAAAAATTATTCTTTAAATATTCTTATCAGGCATTCTTTAAAATGTTTATCTTAGACATTATAAAAACATATGTGTGGGTATCTCAAATTATATTACAGCCCAAAGTAAACTCCCAAAATCTAGACGGATAATAATGTTTTTGTTCTAATAGAGAAATTTTACCCTAAAGAGACAAATGCACAGCTCCTACTGATTTTAGTCTACATTATATACATGTCGCTGAGGGCATAAGATATTTCCCTCCTACAGAGCAAAGTATTTGATTTTTCACATCAATTCATCACAAACCTGAGTGGAGGTCTTGGTGTGCATCAAATAATTTTTGAAATCTTTCCTCTGCTTTCAAAGCCCGAATAGTCCAAAGTCCCTGGAGGGATGATGACAAGTGGGAGAACACTGGACTTCGAGCTACAAAGGAAAATGAGACTAACTTAGCAATAGCTGAAGGACAACATTTAATTCTTTTTGTACCACACTAATCTTTAATCCTACTACTTTATATTTAACCATACAAGTTACTGTGCTGCATCCTTTTAGAATAAATACGCGGTATCTTTAACCACAGTCCCCTTACTCAATTAGAATTAGTCAGACAGTCAAGCAGATTAATTTATACAAAAATGTCGTATGCTTTTAACAACAGCTGTCACTGAAGAAATTCTTTGAGCTTTATTAATGACATGAGGCATCCCTGTTTGTTATTCACAATGCTTAATATTTCATATTATAGTCAAGCTCAAGTCAGGCACAAGAGTCAGATTAGGTCAGAAACACCATTAATATGTGCATGCAAGGACCCAAAGACCAGCAACTTAGTATGTTCTTAACTAGCTTTACTTACAGATAGTTGAACTAACACACCTAAGGTCTATCATTATGCAAAACAGGAGTTAAGCATGTAATTCACTAGTTGAGAACCAAGGCAATAAGGAAGTTATTTGCATAGCAAAAGAAAAAAAATCTTTGATGGATTGTCTATAAAATACTAGCATTTTACATAATAACAAGTAGGGTTCAAACTAACATTAAATCCTGCCAAACTACATACTTGTGGATTCTAGACGTTTAATATCTCTTGAAGTGTCTAAGAAATATCGTCGAAGAAAAATGAAAAGAATAAATAGTGGAATTAAGGGGATGAGTATCCAAGGAATCACTGCCACAGCCACAGCCACCACACCAAAAATCTGTAGGAGAGTCTGCAACACAATAGAAACAAAATAAAAAACTCTTTGCCAGAAGAATTTAATTTAGAACAAGTATAAAACTATTTAACACCATTGAAACTTAAATATTTAAACATAGCTACCAAATTTAAGAGCAGATGCATTGTATAACATATGAGCAACATCTATTTTTAAACAACTGGAAGATTTTACAGTAATATCTAATTTGACCAATTGTGCAGTTTATGGTTCTCTTTTGCATTATTTGTTCTTTAAGAAATGTCTTTACAAAACTGGTTGACTGAACATTAGTGTCTGTCTTTGTGGACTAATTTGTGACTGCTGTAACAAAATAATAGTTGATTAATGAAACAGACAACTAAACTTTAATTAACCCAAGCTATCTGGTGAATCAGAGAGATGTTTTTTCACTCCAGGTAAAAAGAAACTGTTGAAAGACTGAATTTCAGTTGGAAGAGTGACTTTCAACACAGGCTTGTAACCTTCTCCTAAAAACAACTTTGTCCCATTTAGAAAGAAAATTCAGCATCAGAGAAAGTGAGCTTTCTCTTCCCAAAGGATTGCATTGGGAAACATTACAAATAAGAAGAAAATGTTAAAACACTGCAAGAAGTGTCATAAGAGGCTACTTTTACCAGTTTTACTTCAGAGTACAAGATGAATGGCTCAGCTAAGCCTGAATTTACTCTGAGAAAATTAGATATAATGTGGAATGAAGCTTTGTTGCTTAGGACAGTTGATTCTGGCCCAGCTTTCTGAAGTCAATCTCCCATTTCCTGCAGACCACTTCACATCCTTCACAGTTTGAATACACTATGAAAAGCATTATCTGCACATAAATTTCTTTCAAAACACCAGCTGTGTATGTATGTATGTATGCCAGGAGTCCTGGCATACTGAAATCAGGGTGTGCGCATTTCCTTCTTAAAAAGTGTGGGGGGGAGAAACCTCCACATAAAAAGAAACCACACCCTGTACCGAAAATAGACAACTGAAAGTCTAGCTCAACCCTAAATTCCTGTATTATTTTCATTAAGAAATTCCTTAGAAATGACAATATTTTCTAAAAGGTCCCAATTTTATGGACTGTAGACGAGCTGCCTTCTTCATCATGACATCTGGATGCCAAAAATGCATTAGTCATCATTGTGTCCTGAGAATGTGTGTCTTACAGCAAAAAGGTTTCTGTCCCTTTGTCTGTGCATCAAGTTGGAAAAGTTAAGCAACACATCAGCTAAGGTCAGATAGCAGAGAGCTACCTGGATTTTCAAACACTTTCAATAGAAGTGCCTACGAAACACTGCATTTCCTGTTGCGCTTCTGGTAGCCCACACACACACTCTAAAGCCAAAACCAAGCACAACCTTTTCCCCTACATCTGTTTTTTCTTGAGGCTTCTCTGACTTTACCCTAATTTCACCTGACCAAAGAGCAAACCCACACACCTTACGCATTACAACTGCATGAGTCAGCACAATTTAGTCTTCGGCTCTAGGGAAGATCTTAGCTCACGATAGAAGATTTATCAGCATAACAGCCTTGCATTTCACAGATCCTGAAAGCACATTATAGGGTCTCACAAAAATCTATTAAGGAAAATAGCTATAGGGTAGGTATGGGGTAGGAGCTCTGAAAGAAGCTGCAATACCACTACACTGCTCATCTATGGGTTAAGGTGTTGACAGCATCTGGTTGTTTGACCTTCTGGATACATACAGTAGATTGCAAATATTTTACCTATATTTCATCACGGGGAGGCAAGCTGGCAGCGAGAGCGCACGGTATTTCACTTGGATCAATTACACACATGGTTATGTTAGCACAAAGCAAAACAAAGCAGCACTGCCATCAGCTCTTCTCTAACTTCTATTTCTCCAGCATTCTGTCAGTGTATTTTGTTTTTATTGTTGGATGAGAAAAAGGGAAATAAAGATTCCTGACTTCCTCCAAATTTTCTCCTGTATAGATCACAGTTTTCCCTGGTACTGCTCGTTGCCTCTGCCAAGCCTGTCAGCCATCTGCACACTAACTACTTTCTAAAGGATCCCTCACCTCCATCCCCAATGGCAAAGGGAGATTGAAGTCTGTTCCTTCCTTCTAACAACTCACTCCCAAATCTGCTTTATATGCCTGCTGCCTTCCCCTTCTCCCTCTGCCACCTCCTAGACAGTCACAAAAACGCAGTCCCTGAAGTACCTCTGCCTCCTCATACCATCAGCCGCAAACCTGAAGTGAAGCGTTGAGGAAAGCTGCTTCAAGGAAAAAAATTCTGAGGAAAAGAAAATGTTTCTTAATAAAAAATTTTAAAAAGCCAAACTGAAGTTTTAGTGATGATAATCTACAATATGTTGCAAAGTGCCGGTGGGGTGGGAGTGGGAGTAGAATTATTAGGATCCAGCTCATGTAAACAAAGCCTTGCTATGGCAAAAATATAGAGAAGGAAAAGATGGTTAGGATGACTAAAGTAAAAATCTGACACCGCCTTTGGAAGGAATTTTAGATGAGGCTGCACCACCTTATCATTATAAAAATTTATGATAGGGTGGATCAGTCATGTGTGCTATTTTTTTGGAAAACCAAACCTGCATATAAATTAACTCTTAATGAAGTAGTCTGAAAGCCAGACACAACCATTTGCAGACTGTAATCATGTAGTTACTGTGTGAGGTAAGACAAAGGTTTTAGTTCCCCGAGTTTCACAAGAGACAACTACCCTTTTCAGCTGGAGACTGCCCCAACTTCTAGCAGACTCACTGCGTGCAAGCTGGACGACCCAAGATAGGGTGATGATAACACCAGCAGTCTGACTGCTCTCCTCTCTGGAGGAGTGAGCTAGGTGTTCAGTTTGCACAGCAAGAAACACTCAGGACTGGATATCTTGACCTTGTCTAGCAGAATCAGCTTATAACTGAAA
>NW_010321195.1:50740-97480 GCF_000700745.2 Antrostomus carolinensis
GCATCTTTTACCATATTTCTTAATTTTAGCATTTAAAAGTCTTCTGTAATGACCGTGAAGAAAACAATAGCCAAATTTAAAAAAAAATACAGGACCTGATTAATTACATTTTATAGTTATCTCCACAGATTTGGAAACAAGGCCACCTTACACGTGCTACTGAGACTGAAAAGACGTGGACAGAGAAGTTTAATTTCCTTCGAAATGCAGCCATAGCATCCAACGTCCATCTTCAAATTTGCTTCAGTTTTGCTGGAGAAAGAAGAATCTCCTACTCACAGACTCCACACACTCGATTCCTACAGTACTGAAAAGCACATGCTGTTTCTGTTGGAGTCATCCTCTTGCTTGCAAGGGTCCTGGGAGATTTCCCTCAGTCACTCCATTCACTGTGGCTTATTCTTCCTCAAGAAATGTCTCACTAGAGCAAGCATACCCTCCTATAACCCTCTGGGGAAGTGAATGCTCCCATCAGCACATTCACTTGCGAAACACACGCTTTCCCGTCATCTTCTGATGACCTACATATTTGTAATTCTTATAGGTGCTGAGAGTGATATCTTGGAGCTTCTATCTCAAACAGGTCTTGATCTAGGAAGAACAAGATATTTCTGTACCACAACCAGACAACATAAAAGCATTTAATGTGAAGAAAAGAAACAATAAGAAAAAAACATAAAAATCTGGAAAAATGTGGGAATGACACACTGTAAGACATACATAAATCACAAGCTATAAGCTTTTCCCTTTCTTGTAGAAACTGTACCATTTATATAATTCTACAAATCTTATGACAAACTGTAAACCATTTGAAGTCATTTAA
This sequence comes from Antrostomus carolinensis, assembly GCF_000700745.2. Taxonomy (NCBI): domain Eukaryota; kingdom Metazoa; phylum Chordata; class Aves; order Caprimulgiformes; family Caprimulgidae; genus Antrostomus; species Antrostomus carolinensis. The sequence continues at coordinate 51,564 of NW_010321195.1, forward strand.
TAGAGTCGATACAACAAAAATACAAAAGCAAAATTTAAAGAGTTCAAGATATCTCATAAGAACGTCTACCCTTCCATCCTGTATCAGTTATACCGTGAGTTCAATATTTCATATTTGGCTCAAGTACTTCTTTGAAAAAGGCACCCAGCCTTCATGTAGAGGTGTTTTGAACCCCTCAGGTCTGCTGGCACTTTGTTCCAGTGGGTAGGTACCCTCAATTCTTAAGAGTCTTTTATCTCCTTAGGAAAGTACCTATCAATTCCCTCTGTCTTCTCTCTAACAAGCACAGAGTCAGATCTTTGATGTTTTCAATTTTCTTCTATAATTCAAAAAGAAATTTTGCCTTTTTTTTTTTTCTTATGGAGCTTACAATGTATTTCAGCATCTCTTATAAAACATACGCCTAAGGGGTACCATGCAGTGTGTGTCTGTGTACGTGCCTAGTGCAGTGTGTGATGCCAACCTGGCTTGGACAGCTATGATATAGCAACAACTACCATAGGAACCACTCTGTCCTGAACTTGCAGCTGGTGACCTGGTAGGATCTCTAATGAACATGTGGAGCCCAGGGCATAGGATCTGAGACTCAGAAACCTGAATGTGGGAGTCTACATGTGACCTACATAGCAAAGCTCCTGTTCTATTTGGCTGAGTTTATGAAGTCATTCATCTAACCTTTAACTGGATACTGAGTTACTCTACGGTTGAATAATTCTCGAGAGTCCACTAACTATTAACTAGATGCCCCCTGACTACAGCAAAATAAGCATCTAAAGCCCAACAAGAAGATACCTAAGTTTTGACAACTGAATCTGCAGTCAAAGCCCACCCAAGGACTGTGGTGTTCCAGGACCAGTTTTACCAATATTTAAGCAGAAGTAAAACACATCTGCCCCCCAAACTCCTACTCCCTGGACCCCAATATGCACTCCCAAGTATTCTATTAGCCCATGGACACTGCCACTAAGCTATATTAATTTAATAACAGCAGTGGTGCATAACTTGGATTTCAAGTTTGCAACCTTAACTGCATTAACTTAGGGCACTCTCAGTCAGGCTGGGCTGTCTGAAGTAAAGCCAGGTCAAGAAAATACAAAACCTCACTTTGTTCGTATTTGCTTGGCATCACCCTTCCTCCTCCTCCTCTTCCTCCCCTCTCCCTGACTAAAATTATTTCCTTGTTGGCTCTGCCAAATAACTGAATGCACAATCAATCCCTAATCCAGTTCTGACATTTTGTTTTTCCTTGAACAGGTTTTGGGGGTTTTTTTAATTTGTTTTGTTTTTGTTTTTTTGAATAGGCTTTTTCAAACAAAAACTGTTTGGACCGACTGTCCTGCAGCTCTGTCAAAGCACAACTGCACAGGCAGCTGGTTACACTGGCACACCAGAGGACAAGCTTCCCTTGGGAGGAGACATTGCAATGAGCAGATCAGAGCAACAAACACTTCACTTTGGCCAGCTGCATCACAAGCAGTGTATCAAACCACATGAGAGATTTTGGGGGTTTTTTTTCTCCTTTATTACAAATAAAAAGGAAACATCCAAATAGAAACTCTCTACCTTTGTACTGCACATAAACAGCTCTGCTTCATTTTAGTCACTTCAAATGGCCAAGTTGAGGTGTGTAGTCTTATCTTTAAACTACCTTTTTAATAAAAATTATGGGTTTTCTTTTGGAACTGGTTAAAAAAAGTATGTATGGCTGTTTATACTAATGCTTGCATCAAACGGTCAGGAACAGATTTTTCTTGAGGGAAAAAATAATGAAGACTTATGAGTACAGGAGAAGAAGTGTTGCACATAACTCCAACATTTAAAAGACATCTCAGATACAGTCCTTTTCTGAAGCAACCAGTGACAGCCATCTTCGACAGGAATGATAGTTCTCAGTCAGTGTTAATTCAGCTTTAGGAAACTGTGCATCCTTGAGAAAACTAGGAATATCAAGACAAGACAACCAAAGCACTGAAAGGGGAAAAAAGGCACAGCTGGCAAAGAAATGAAAATTGTAATTTCAGATAAACTGAATGAAAGAAAAAAGTAAGAACTAAATACTGCTAGATCTAAAAGCTTCAAAACTGTAAAGCTTGTCTTATCTTCTGCAAGATATCCTGTCCTCCTCTGAATCCTGCTATTTGCAATCAGTCGACAAGCAGTTACCTGACTAAATCCATGTCACTGCAAATGGGCTGAACCCATCTGTCAGATATACCACAGAAATGTATTCAAAATTCCTAATAACATCCTTAATGCTAGTACCTTCTATTTGTTCTTGTCTCTATAAGATAGTCTTTCTGGATTGTTGTTTTTCTAAGCAAACAAGCAATACTTATCTCCTCAGGGCAAAAGTTTTCTGCGCCACCAGCATGTCCATTCATTTGACTTGGCATGCATTTTGCCATTAAGTGAGAAGCTTTCATATTTGTTTGAAATCACGGTGAACTATGTTCAATTGTTCTTTAACAAGTGACCTTATAATAAAAAGGATGTTTTCTTTAATACATTGGTACTGCTACCATTCTGTTGTATTTAAACAGCATCCTATCGCTAATCCCTTACCCTACAAGGGCTAGAAATAGGTTTTCTGGGCACCCTGGGACAAGTGGCTTAACTATCTTATGCAGGTCTCCATCCCAACGGCAGCTCTCAAAAATCACAGTCCATATGTTGTCTGAGACTTCCAAATGTTGATGCTTTAGAAACAGATTAATAATCAAGCTCTGGACTTTGTGATTCTGCCAGACACTCAAAATTCTTATCCTTTAAAATTCTGCAGTACATTCCTACATCCTATAGAGGTTATTTTCCTTTTCATAATAAATTATCTTCACTCATGTAAGAAGTTAGTTGCCAGGGCCCTTTGGCCGTGTTAATAAGTAATAAGCTAACACAGATTTTCCCTGAAAAGGCAAGCTTTTATCAGAGCCGAAGCTACGGTCTCTACTTGTGCATCTCTACATGCAGGTCCTGTTCATACTCACTGTACATGGAAACCAATACTGTCACGCAAAAAAGGACAGAGCCCACACACATTCTTCTAAATTTCTGTGGACAATGTATTTTTCTATGTATAAGCAGTAAAAACTGGAGGAGGACCTTTAATTTGATTTTCTCAAATTATTTTCTTCTATTGTACCTTGTGCCTACTAGGCAATTCTGCACAAAAGTGTTCTCACTGATTTGAGAAGCAGTGCAACTTTGCAATCAGTATCTATATAAAAGTGAGTCCTCTTCTTGAAGCCCTCTTCTTGAAGTTAATATGGACTTAGGTATAGCTTTATTCTGATCTCCCTATAAAAATGATACAAAAAGTTAATACATTTTGTTGTTCAGCACTGCTAAGTTTGTCGTCTTCTCCTATAAACGTCCACAGTCCCTGGCGATATTCTTACACTGTTGTTCTCTCTAGGAAAAAAAAGCACACACACAAAAACTATTCACATAAACTAGAGTGCCCTTTGTACCATGACAAATATGTTATATCTTCCTGTGGAACACCTCAGATGCCAAGCACAATTTTACAGGGTAGCTTGAGGAAACAGCATTAATCAGGGAGAGCGTAGAACATGCACACACACATGCTTTGTTTTCTCGACAGCTCTTGCCAGAAGCTGCCTGGAACAATACAGAAAAATGTTTGGCATCAGCCAATCCTCCCAGAGTTACTCTTCTTCTCAGGTAGTGGAAAGCATCCTTTTCCATTATATTAATTTAGGGGTTTTGTTGTCTATATATAAACAAGGACTCCAACAACCCCCACCATCACCAAGTGCCATCACTTTGTTGGCTGTTCCACCTGCTTCAAGATTCCCAGAGCAACGCATCTTTGTATCTCCTCTTATCAGTCCCTGCTGCCAAATAACTGGTATTTTTAAGGGAAAATAAAGAATGGTTTGACAATTTCTGCTCCCCTCCTACCTCTGAGAAGCCATTTTCAAAACTCTCCCCAGCTATGTAAGCTCAAGATGGCCTCACTAAGCACAAACCCTGATGAAATAAAAAAAAATTGATTCAGCAATGGGTACTTTGCCCTTTAGCACTACTACAAATGGCGTATTTCCTACTTTGTTCTTTACTCATATGTTTGGTACTTTATCAGCAGAGGCTGATTCACCAATATTTGTGCTTGGTCTTATCCCACTTATAACCCTTCTAAAAGCAGTTTTTCTTTCAGTGATAATTATTGCTTTCTTTCCATGAGAATCATAGAATAAGGGGCACATATACAGAGAAGAAAATAAAAAAATCAACAAATATCTTTCTGCTTTCAGGCTATTAGATTGCAGGAGGCAGATCTTACAAGCTGATACAAAATGATGCAAAAAGTGGATAGTAAAAGGACTGTAGATAGTATATAGGCCTTTTGACATCCCCAGTACAAAACTGTGAGTGCTGGGGTACTAAAAAGGGAATGGACCACAGAGAGTAGCCAGGCTCTCGTGCTCTCCCCAAACAGCATCTCCTACTGCTACTGCTGGGGAAAGACCACTGCCCTAGACAGACCACTGCTGTGACCCTGCATGGCATTATTTAATGTTTTTATGATCTAGTCCATTAACTTATTTGATAAAATATTGTCCACTGTGCCTGCGAGGAACTTCTCTGAGCTAGTGATGATGGTCTCATAACCTTTTTATCCATGCTGTACACATTTTTTCCCAGTTCTTCCAAATGTCTGGCAAAATTTTGCTTACCACAAATGCTGCTGCCCTATACATTGTAGTTTTGCACACTCTTGTTTTTGAGCTGTATGGACCTTCTTGCCTCAGGCCTCTTGTCCCTCATGGCCATAATGCCAGAGCGGCCCCCACCCTCCCCAAGAATACATCATTTTCAACTGCATGACCTTTTCTGCTCAGCCAAGTCTAATTGTTTTGCCAGAAGACAATTCTGGGTCTTTCAACAACTTTAAAAGCTTTGTGCTACATTTGAACTGTGGGTTCTCCTCTTACAAAGAGTATCAGTTCTCCAGTAATACAGCTCTTCAGCCTTACAGCAATTACAAGCTTTTAAGCATATTTCTATTTGTTCTTGCTATTTAAAATACACTATTCATATATTTATTTTTAGGTGGAATGAAGTGCTAACTAATATTTCTGTAAGTTCCACAGTGGCCCCCTACCCCAGTTAAATGAAAAATATGAAAAAATATTAAGGACTACAGCATCAGCTATCCTAAGAAATAAAACTACCTTCTGCTCTTTTCTGGTCACACTCTTAAAAAAACTCTTTCATAGCAGATATGCAAAAAATGCTTTTTAGTCTGTCTCTGTGTTTCTTTCCTAACTTCCGCTAAGTTTTGCCACTTTTAGGCTATAAAATACTACTTGCCTATTCCAAATAAACTCTTGACTCATAATTCTTCAGTACTACATGTTGCCCAGTGGTCACTCAGCTCCAGGAAGCTTAACAGTGGCCTGATGCTCTCAGCAACCATATTTTAACTAATCAGCACCAGCCTCTCACCACCACCATCAGGTTTTACCCAATTTAGCCATTCTCTGCAGGTACAGAACCCATTTTTCTCAGTATTATGTTATTTTCTTATTATTATGTAATGTTTAACAGAAGCATGGACAACTAAATCAGGTACCTAAGCCAGCATGTTTTCAATTTTAGAAGGGAAGATCTAAACCCACTATTTTAGCATAAAAGTGACTTTCATGGTAAGAGAGCTCTGCTTATTTAAACATTAGTCTGATTTCAAAATCCAGTAAGAAAAACACAAAGAAAAAAAGACTAGGGATGTGATTGTGGAAGAAAATGCAATCACTCAGCATCCTATTATTCCACAGTGCAGGAACATTTGAAAGAGTCTTTCTTAACACACAAACTTTTACTATTTCAAGAGTGTATTCCAAATAAATCAAGTTCTTTAAATGATGCACAATTATCCTGTAACATAGATGTAACACTAAGAGGTTTAAGCTTCCCAAAGACACGTGACATTCAGTTCCCAGCTGAACTCTCATCTTTTCCTGTATGAAACTGTCCACACTGCTGCCTCTACCTTTTGAAGAACAAAGCCATCTGGAGTTTCCAATATCAGCTGCAGAGTTTACTAGGCAGCCACGGTATCAGTTTCAACAAGAAAAAAGTTCTTATGTTCTACAAGAGATGCTCACATAACCCTGGCAGCACATTTCTATGAGATGCAGTCTTTTTTTGCCAAAGATAATTCCTCGTCCTCTATGTTTGTTTTGGGCATAAATACTCATAATTATTTCACACACATGCCAGCTATATGGCTTAGTAACTCAAATTACCTCCAAGTTTCTCCTTCCCTCTTGAATCAAAAGTGAGATCTCCAGTCCTTTTGCCGAACAGTGAAATCCTAATTTGTTTGTAAGCACACATTGTCCTATCAACAGTATATCAGTAGTTTAAGGCAATCTAGAAGATTTGTATTTATCACCATTTGGAACAAGATCGTTACACTCTATGACTGACAGTAGAATTAAAATATTTCTAGCTACTGTGAAGTGTTAGAAATGTTAATAATCTTCAGAAGTTTTTAAAATAATCATCACTTTGAATTACAGATGTGAAAGCTTGCAATAATGCTTGCAAAGTCAGGTAAATACCTACAAATAATAATAAAAATTCCCACTCTGGCAGCAAAAGCCTTAGTAGTATATATAAAAAGAAAAGGAGGAAACTGTAGAACATAAGTTTACATACATCAGAGTGTTTCTCTGCCCTCTTTCACAATAAGAAAAGCAAACAAGAATACACCTTCCAACAGACGAAAGGGATCTCTCTCTGGAACTTTTACAAATCCCACCTTAATCAAAAGGGGGGAAATTTCCAGACCACACAGAACTGGGGCACATCACTGGACTATGATACAGTGTAGTAGCTGAAAATGTATTGAGAGTAATCTGATAAAGAAAACAGAGAAGTCAATTTGGAGAAGAGCAGATTTAAACCTTATTGAAATTTTGTATTCACAGGTTTCAGTTGGACATACCAAAATGCTGCAAGAATAACCACATTCCTGTCTTCCTCCCACTAAGTCACAATCTGTTCAAAATGTTAGAGAAATGAAGAGGAAGACTGCATCTCATGCATGCTCTAGACAAAGAAATATAGAAGACAGAATGCCAATAAGCGAATGCTAGCTTTATTTTTTTGAGTACTATATTCAAAACAGCAGTATTCCACATTTCCTTGAGAAAACAGAAGGAACAGCATAGTAACAAAAGCAGTATCTACATATTTACTATATAAACAGAGAAGTATAAAAACTTAGAGGAAAAAAAGACTTAAGAAAAACAACGAAAGCAGGAAAGTGGTAAAGGAAACCTCAGGAAGTAATATGACAAAAAGGTAACAAAATTCAAATTTTCAGTATTATTTTATCTTCTTTCTTATGTTAGAGAATGGGTTACATTTTCAAATTTTATTAATAGTAAAGGTAAATATAAACCCTAAAATATTAAGAAAGTTATGTCATGTTCCCACAGTAATTACTTTTGTTACTGCAGTGATACCCGTTGGCTTGACGCTAATATGAACGACACACCTACAGATTCTTATAAAAATTCTACACACTAATGAAATAGGAAAAATAAATGATGTGAGGGAAAGGATTGAGCTGATTACATATGACCACTACAGCGAGGACAGACCTTTAGCCTTCCCTAGAAAACCAAGGTCCCCGTAAACAGGAATCCATGTATTAGCAGTGACTCCAGACTTTACATGTTTCATCCTATATACATACTAACAATCTGAGTAAATACACAGTCCATATGATGCAAGACACTCATCCTTACATTCAAAGGAATGTGGTGACAGGTACAGAGTAAAGACCAGCAATAGCTTTGGCATAGATTATCTCCACTGCTGGTGACCATAAAGAAGACTAATTGGCTACTGGGATTTAACAATCAAGGCATTCAAGGACAGAGGAATGAAAGGTCAATAAAGAACTGCATTATTTAGACAAGTGTCTGTGCTAAACTCATAGCTCCTACATGTTGTCTCCTGGAAACACAAGTGCAATCCAACCCTCCTCTTCTTCCTCAACCTCCCATCCCTCTTTTTAAATTTTTTTTTTTGGAGGGGGGGTCTGGGGAGGACAGACACAGAGGGAGATGATGATTACCAGGCAGGCAGGACAGTCAGGTTTTTGTTTGGTTGGTTTTAAACACCACAGTGTATAACTCCTTTTTATTTCAAAGAAAAGAGCAAAACTGAAAGCACACATGAATATCAAATTACTACATAAAAAAATTTTATCACAATGATCATTTTAACCTTTTCTGAAATTAGAGCTCAAAAGTAACCAATGAAAAAATATATACCCCTATTATTTCTTTAAGTTTTAACTGGTATTTCATCATGTACTAGCAAGAGGCACTGTAGGACCCATCTTGAGAATGTACGGTTAGAACATCAGTTCCACAGAGAAAAAGTTCAGTGGGATTTCAGTAGTTAAGTGCCACCAGGCAATTGGTTTTTTCTAATTTATTTATTTTTCAGCACAGCTGCAGAATCTTGTGACCTAACCATCAAGACAAACTACCAGGATTCAGCAGAAGGGAAACCAAAAGGTGTCTCCAAGATACAGGTCTGCTCTATGTACCAGGCTAAAGAGAATATGCTGACATTTAACACAGATCCCACCACTGCTTATTTTCTCACAACCTATTTATGATCATATTTTAAACACATACATGCAAACAGACAAAAATAACTATTATTTAAGGAATAAAAATATCTCTTAAAACTCACACGCGTATACGTACAAAACCTGGCTAAACTGGAAAAACAACACAACAAACCCCACAGAAATCACAAAATAACAACGTCATTGTTAAACTAAAAGATCTTGAAATTCCTTCTACACACTTTCCCTGACATCCTCACATAATAAAATGCAGGGGTCAGTGGTACTGAAACAAGGAACGGCAGTTCCACTCTTGTGCACATACGAAAGCAAGTGACCCAAGCTATTATTCCAGTCTGAGGCACTTTTTGTTCCCAATATCCAGATGCAGCAGCTTTTTTTCTTTTATTTTTTTTTTTTTTAAAGAAATGACTGTGGACACCTCCTTCACATTTTCCTTTTCTTCCACATTTTCACTTCATAAAGCTGCAGTCAATGTGTTTTGTGTGTGGTGAGAAGGGAAAGGCACATTCAGTGGTGGTCTCAGCCACAGCCTACATTGGTGGCTCAAGTAGTCTCAGGATTAGGTCTTTGTGTGTGATGAAAGGATATGAAAAGTCAGTTATTTAAACTCAGTCAAGCTGTTGATTTTGGGGAGGAAAAAGGTTTTGCAATTCAGTTTTCCTCAATAAATCACTGCCCTTTTCCAAGGGCAGCTGCAGATAGTTCACATGTTCACAGTGTTCTCCAGAAACAAAAGAGATCATGATTTTTTTTCCCCAATCCAACACAGAAGAAGAAATCAAAATGAAAGGGCCATCACATTAAGTTACCCAAATTCACTAGAAACTAAAGCAGAAAATCAACTCTGTTAACAGGTAATGAGATCACTGAAGAATTAAAAGGGCAAGAAACTACAGGAAAAAAACCCACCCTTTAAAATTTATCATGATAATTAACAAATAAAAAAAAAGTCTGAAATATATTTCACAGTCCTATGTATTCAATCAGCCTTTAGATATAATTTCCCAGCAGCAGTTTATCAGTTTGGGTATGCATCCTGCACCACCTAAGACCACAGTTTCAAGAGGTTAAGCTTCTGCAGATCGATCTCAAGTCAAAGTGAGATTCAGGTACTAAAAACAAGTCTTTGAAGAGCTCTCAAAAATATAGCATCCAAAATACTGACCGTTTAGGAATATCTGGGCCAATGTGTACAAAGTACTATTAAATATTTTAATATTAAATACTATTAAAATTATTTTAAAATTAAATATTATTAAATATCAGGAAGAAATTCTTCACCGTGAGGGTGGTGAGACACTAGAGCAGGGTGACCAGGGAAATTGTGGGTGCCCCCTCCCTGGAAGCATTCAAGGCCAGGTTGGATGAGGCTCTGAGCAATGTGGTTGTGTAGAAGGTGAACCATTCTATGATTCTATGAAATATATTGGATTCTCAATTCCTAATACTTCCTCATTAAATTCTTTTACTCTATTCCTTGGCTGACCTTTTCCCAAATTAATATAGTGTGTTTGATCAGTGCTGCATTGAGCTAGACATTGCTATGCATTTTAGCAATGACATTTTAAACTACAAGCCCCACACCTAGCAGTGAAGTCCACATCAACAGAACCTTGTACTCCCACAGAGTTTAAGGCAGAAGGAGGAACACTTGGTTACAACACTGAGTAAATCAGCTGGTATTTTCAGAGGGGCCTAAGAAAACTGAGTAACAAAATCCTAGTCATCTTAAATGGCACCTGACTTCCTTAAGTCCCTCTGAACTTATTTAGAGGATGATCAAGTTTGTACCAACTAAATAAGGCATTTCTGTAATTATTTGTGTTTGGGTAGCTCTCTGAGGATGCTATCATGCCTGCCTTCTGACATCTAACAAATACATAAATAAAGCATATCTAAATGAAGCAGATGTTTGAATCGCTTTAGAAAGTGTGTAAGCACTGTAATGGCCTTCACACAAGTAGTCCCTTATCTGAGGAGACTGTAACTTCATTGGAAAACACCTGCCAAAAATACATAACTCGGGATAGGAAAAAGAAAGGGAGATGCAGAACTGAGGCTGAGGAGGCTAACGGTACTAAGGCAAGTGATTAACACAGGCAAGCTCACCAAAAAAAACAACAAAAAAACCCCCCAAAAAACCCCACCCAAACCCACCATCTTCATTAAACAAGTTCATTCAGCTTTTTGACTATCTGAATCTTCAAACATTAATTACTACCTGATTTTACAAACATATTTAGTGCTGTATTTAGTAGAAGTAACAAGTGTCATAGCAAACACAGAATTGCTTTTTATGCTGGTGTGGAACGTTAGGTCCAGTCAGAATCCATTAGAGAAGAGAAGGCTCAGGCTTAAGACTGTGGACTGTAAATTTTATTTTTTTACTTTAATGAGCTTTGAACTGGACTGTAAACATACAATTAAAGATATCTCAGTTGAAGTGTCTAACTTAACGTTCGATTTCTCTTCAGTTACAATGCTTCACATCTACTCACAGAGTAGATGTGAAGCCATGTTCAACAGCCATGTTCAACAGCCGTGTAGTCAAACACAGCCATAAGCATGTTCACATAAATGAGACTTATTTTATATTTATAAATCTTGTGGATACAATAGTAATTTCTATAAAAAGATAGTCAACTCCACTAACATGACATGTCTTACATGCTGTTATTCATAAGAAAAAATGACTGCCACCTTCTAGTGAGGACTGCCCCTCCTGCCCCCAATCTTTCCAGAGACAGGTGTGCTATATTGTGGTGCACTGAAAACCAAAGAAAGAAGGATGGCAGGAAACTCTAAGCATAGTGAGAATTGCTACTTTGGGAGCTATTAAGTTTTGAAAGATCTACCCAGGTTTTCAGAAGAATATACAAGGTTTATAATGCATTTCTGTACTTGCCACATACCTGTTATTTTTGCTTTAACAAGTAAGTGTACAGTAACCACCCAGTGTCTTGAAGAGAACTGGCTATTTCTTCTTCATTGACTCAATGGAAGATGTAAAAAATTCAACTCTCTTAGTTCAAGGCATTAATTTTCATCCAGTATAGCTGTCTAGACTAATTATGCTCATTATGACTGTAGTGCAGTGTATAAATCTTATTAGGGACTTTTTAGCATTGCCTTAAAATCTGCAATTATGAAATTCTCAAAACTAGCAGATTTTGTTTATTTATTTGTTTGCTTGTAGGTATTTCAATAGGCTCATATGGTAGTTTTTGTGTGTGCAATCACATTGTGCTTACTTGTTCACTTGCCAATATAGTAAAAGGGTGGAATGCTTCACAGTGATCCTAGCATACCTCAGAAAAAGGACCACTTCTTCAATGCAAATCCGCTCAAGAAAAGCTTCTACATAAAAAGTAAGATGAACCAGTTACTGCATTGTTTATTAAGTTTCACTTGATTCCTCCTGACAACCATTTAAACAATGAATGTTGGGAAATGTCTCTCAAAGAATCAACAACAATGGCTGGGATCAGAGCTTTTATATTTAGCTAATACTGTTTTTAGAAAGGAGAAAATATTTCTTCCTGAAGGGATTATAGGAAGTCTTATAAAAGACACCTGCAAACAAAACAAGTGACAAAAGATCTCTATCATAACTGATAACAGTTATCCTTTGTAAAAATCTGTGCTTCTTCAGAAATAAATATCACCTCTTTGCTAATGAATTTCAAAAGGCATCCACTAACCAACAAGCTTGCTGATCAAGAATAGTAAGTTTTAGAAAACCTGCCAAGAAGGAAGTATTTTTGTCTTACGGACTGCAGTGCATTATTAATCAACAGTAAGTTCCTGAACTTTCTTTTTCCTATGCCAAATAGAACAGGCAAGCTTTGAAACATAGTATCATTTTAATAGTGTACTGGACATGTAACATCTACTTTATTATTCTGAAAAGGAAAACTTTTCACTTAAAATACAAACTTCAGAATATGACAAATTGTTCAATAGCCCATTTAAAAGGAATGAACAAAGTAATCAACACGAGGGGAAATGCTTACCAAATGCAGTTTACATTAGGAGCTTGAAAGAAGGGAACAATCACATCTAGAGCAACAGCCCTCATTCCTTCATCGCAGATGGGTTAAGTTTGGGTAAGCATGTATTGCTAAAGTATCTATACACTTGCCAAATAACTAGGTTCTCCAGTTCACTAGTAGATTATTTGGTCCTCTGTATGTGCTGTGCCTACAGGTTACCTCCTTCCTTTGCTTTCGTTTGGAGTAAACCAGTTGGTACCCTCAGAAGAGAGTGTAATTCTCAAGACAGTTTGCTTCAGGGTCTGCTCCCAAAAGGAAATATGGACAAGACCACACCAATTTTGGCTCCCTCTGCTAACACAGACTTCTCTAACATTTTCCCAGCAAATTTTGCATCCTCAGACAACCCCACATGCCTTTAAACCACATGCTGGGGCACGCAAGACACCCACTCAGTTTCTTGCTGCAAAACACCAGGCAAGTGGGCTGCAACACAACTCTCACGTTATTGTAAACGCACGGAACTAATGCAAAGGGATCATAATTTTATCTCAAGACAACAGGACCCAGAGAACGCTCTGGCCATGAGTAGTAGGAACATACTCAGTGCTGTCTGCTGTAGAGGGGACAAACCTATGCAAATACAAACTCCTCTGTGTTGTTTGGTCTTGTGGCCAAGCAGCAATATGAAAGAGATGGTTTTGATTTTGTGGATGTAAGTTCTACACTAAAAGAAGATAATAAAGACTGCAGGACAGGCTGAACTTCTTGCCAAAAAGGAAGGCACATAGGTATTGTCCCAAGAGAGCTGATATAAAGTAAGATATTCTGTCTAATAAGACAGTTAATGAGACCGAAGAAAATTTGGAATATGTATTAACGGTACAAAAGCTGTAGCATATTCTAGAAAGATGTTTATACTCACTTTCAGTAAAGAATCTGTCAGGGTCTCAAAAGCGCATGAATCCAAAATCCTAATATTCACTATAAGCAACTCTCTAACTCAAAAAAAAAAAAATCTATTACTTTAACTAATAAGTAAAATATTTTCTTCCCTAAAATGTCATGTGGCACTGTAATGCTTTTAAAAACAAATATACAGCTCAATTTTAACAACTTCATTAAACTACGAAAAGGACTTTAAGAAGTGTTTTTACTAACTCCTTGGAATAATATTTTTTTTCCTATTTTCAAGAGTTCAGCATTAACAACATGATTAAACTGCTCAACCTGAAATGTCATTGGTTTATTTCTAAAGAAGTCAAAACAAGGTTTAGATCCTAAATAAGTTATCTCTAAGAGATGAAGCACAGTTGGCAATAACACCTTAAGAAACATTTCTGAGTGAAGCATGACAGGTCTGATCCACTAAGTGGATCCAGATGATCCACTAAGTAATTTCTTTCTGTAGCTTCCACAAATCTGTGTATTCTGAGATTCATATTATTTTGATACAGTACGATCAATTTTTTTGTAGCTTTATCCTTCTGCAGTTTTTTACAAGGAGGATTAATAGCAACTGTAACAGAAAAAATACCTTGATGCCATATGTAATCCTTTATCCTTTCATCATCATCAAAATCTCAGTGCTTTGTCCATCTTTCTTGTCTGCAGCAACTTATTTAACTGTTCCTATTAAGGCTATTATATTCACCATATTACTACTAATCTTTTCTTTGTAAATAGCCACACCTATTTTAATCCAAAATGGTGTGGTAAGCATTTGATTCTTTGTGGAAGTAGACACATAATTAGGTTAATCTGTGCTATCTTTTCATGTGAGTTGATTGTTTCTTTACTATGGACATATTTCTTATAACAGCAATAAGCTTGCCAGATTGCTTGGAGGCAAATCAGGAGCAATTTACCGAGCATGTAGCTGCTATGAACTGAAATCTTGACATAATAGCAAGTTGTGTATAGCCACTCCTACCTGCCAGTTATTACTCATGTTAGCTTTTTACTGACACATTAAATTTCAACCGCACCTTTCTTTCACAAACAAGTGCTTTCATTCAACTCAGCTACATCTGTGACAAACAGCTGATCTTCACCAAAGCAGGCTGAAATCTAAATTCAGAACGCAGTGCAGAAGTCTTTGAAAGTCACAACTGAATTACCTGCACAAAGTCCAAAAACGTCAGTGGAAGCAAGTCATCCAGGTGGCCAATATCTTTGGAGAAACGATTTAAGATTCTTCCTACAGAAATAGTGTTGGAGAAAAAAAAAAAGAAAAATAAAGTAAATATAATACCTGAAAAGACCAAAATATCTTAAACACAGCATGTTTTACCATTTTAGTAACAGTTAAAAGGAAACAGCTGGACTCTAAAGATAAAAAGACACTTTTCGAAACCACCATGAAGGGAATCTAACAACCACTGCCATGTATTTTGAAGAAGAATACTTTTTTACAAATGCCTTTCACCTGAATATAAAACCTTTACTCAGACTACTAGGAAAAAATCAAAATGGGCTTTGAAGATTATAGTTCAATAGAATTTAACAGGTGAAACACACGTGCTTTATATGCTCAACACGTGCAGGTAAAGGTTTACAGTTCAGACAACTTAATGCAAGTTTCATCAAGTAACATCAGCCAGAATCTGCTCCTATTCTTGACTGAAACTCACTAGTGCATGCATGTCCCAGATAGATCACGGTTGATCTAACTGATCTTTTTTAGTATTTCTGTTCCCACCCCTCCACCATTACACATGGATTCAAATTGCAGGCGTTTCTGAAATAAAATTTGAGATAGATTTGTGTTCATGCAGTCTCACATTTATACTTATTCAAAACCTTGACAATACTGATCTCTATTAAAGCTAATAAAACAATTTTTAATCTGCTGTCAGTGAAGCATTTACACTTCTCTATTTTCCCAAGTTCTACTTGAGTGAAAAAATCAGTTATAGCAAGAGTTCTTTAATAATTAAAGTCACAATGCTGCCACCCATAAGTGGATTAGTATCTTTCTCTATTAATCAATATCTCTACTCACCAGGAAAGAAACTAAGCTAAGGATGGGAATCTGGCCTTTTCTAAGGTGTGTAATGCCTGTACATGCATTCACATTGCTTTTTTATCTACATATATCTTGATTCAATTATTACTTCTAACTGGTACAAACACATTCACTGCCTTGGCAACAAAAGACTTTTTCTTTTTTTTTTTTTTTTCTTTTCAAAGGAGCTCATTAAACTGAAAGTAGTTAAGTTTAAAGTTTCCATGGGGTGCGTTGGAGACGTAAATCAGAGATAAGAGATACTGAAGTAACTTCTGCAGCAACCATCGTTCTGGTCTTCTGTTCACGGCTGTCTCAGAATTACACATTTTCTTACATAACATTGATTTCTTTTTTTAAGGGAACTTCTGTTCTACACCAAGCAATCCACAAAATACCTTCTCCTCAGGCCTGGGACACGACTCCAAAGAAGGATACTGGCGGTGAACAGCTTGTTTTGCAGTACTTTACTACCAAAGGCAGTTACTTAAGGCAGACAACAGTAGAATTCAGCTGATTTTTAGGCTTTGCACACAGAGAGGAAGGGTATATAGCAGCACAAGACTGAGCAAAATCTCTTTCATCTGTTTCTATTGGGGATGGCAGTTGGGGATGTTCCCTTTCACTTATAACACAGTGAGGTAGATACATCAGAAGGAACTTCAAGGCATTTTAAAAAAAAGTTTCCTTTTCCTGATTTCCTTACACTGAGACTGGCCATGGAAGAGTGTTCTAGCACATATTGCATGCATGCTGTAGCTAAGACTTCTTAATATCCCTAAATAGCAAATTACAGGTTATTTTCACATGGACCAAGCCTTCACTGACAAAAATAAATAAATAGATAGATAGATAGATAGATAGATAGATAAATCAGAGAGGTTAAATGCTTTCTTCTGACAGGGCTTTTCTTAGCAGCCTGTCCCAGAGGAAACATGACGGCATACTGGATTGTGCTGAGGGTATTAGCAATCTGTTTCCAGCTTTTGTCACTTGCCTCCTACGACTGCACTTTGTGAAGAGCAGAGCAAGGAGGTGACAGTGCTGAGCCCCTCTGTGAAACACCATGAGACCCACTGAAGACAAGCTGTATACATGGGCAAAGGATCATTCCCACAGTGAGTAAACCCCACCTTATCCCTCTTTGCCTCTTAACCTCAAATAAGTTTTATTTGTAGTGGTTTCAGACTGATATAAGAAGCTATTACACAGAGGCCATCCCATGGGATGCTGCTGGGAGGCAAGGAGGTCACTCATGCTGGCTGCTTGCCATGGCCATAGCGCAGGCCAGCACCTGCAGGAATCAAGTGGTGCCTTCATGGTGTCCCTCATCCCACAAGTGTAAGAGCGCATTCAAACTTGTTCCTGGAAAAGCACTGTGCTTACTCTCATTTTGTATGGTAAGGATGAAGCCTTAAGGGCTAGAGGAGAGAAGTCATCACAGAATGTTTGCTCTTGAAAGCAATTTTAGTTTCAGTTCCAACAGCACCTCAGAGTTCAGTTCTCATTTCTACTGAAGAATGTCCCATTGAAGTTGCTCAAGGATAAATCTTGCAGAATGTGAATTCGGATTTTGGGTTTTCTCCGTAATTGTTTGGAGGCTGCGACAATCTCCAGCCATTTTCTGAGAAAGTTTCGGTGTTGCAAAAGGAGAGAGCTCTAGGCCACAAGCACAATACAGATCTGTTCTGGCACTTTCGGGGGTAAAAAGCCAGCACAGATGTAAATGAGAGCTGCAGAATACTTGCCTTCACCCTGCACACCAGGAACAACTGTGGCAATGTTCTCTTCCACAGGATTATCTCTTCCAGTGAAGTTCTTTGAGGAACTTGGTCATGAAGGAAAACTTAGCTCACTTGAGACAGCCTCAGGTCCTCTGGTCTTACTGTCTCTTCCATATATCCATTAACCACCAACTATTTAAGTTCCCATGGGTAATCAAGCTGCTAATTAATTGCCAAAACTGTATTTTTGTCTATTACCTTATGAAATTCTTAAGTACAACAGTGTTTCTACAGACTGTTTTGACAGAGCTGTGAGTTGCCACTAGGAAAGTGGAAATTAATCTGACATTATCAATAAAACATGAAAACATCTTTTAATCTGCCTAATCCTCTTTAAAATGTAAATACAGTAATTCTGCAAAATGACATGGACTAAACTACGAATGAGCAAAAGAAATGGTATATGAAAGAGACAAACCTTGAAAACTGAAACCTTTTACAGTCTACCTGATGCAATTAAAGCAATTTAAACAGTGGGGGCCATGAAGCAGCTGCTTCCCAAACAAACATTCAGGTGACTCTGTGGTAGCAGACCTTCATTTTTTGAATTTTCAAATTATTTAAAAAGATTTATTTATGGCCTAGTTAGTGTTTGCACATAGTAATTCTGAAAAATGACACCTGAAGGCAGTTAAGTCTAGGAAAATACCTCGCTTCTTACTAAGAGGTCCACATCTCTCTCTCGTAAAATTAATCCAATGACCACTAACGCTTTTCTACCGCTAAAAGCAAGCGGCAAAGCCACAAGCCTTAGCCCTAATTTTGTAGTTGCTGGTTTCAATTATATTATCCCAGTGACTGTATAAGAGAAAACACAAGCCTGGAGATTTATTTCCGATCCTGCTCATACAGTTATAACTGAACTGGCATTTTATTCAGCACATCCTACACAGAAGCAAGCAAGTTCCCTCACCATATACCAGAGAGAGCAATGCACCTCCAAGCAGAAATGCAATGCCTTAGAAATATCTGCAAAATGCCCCATAGCCATCAAGACATTGCATCCAGAGCGATTGCTACATTTATAAGGATGTCTACAATAAATGAGGTCTATTTCGCAAGGTATGAAGAAACAACTGTTTCCACTTACTGGAAGCACAGTAAATCAGTGGCTTGCTTATGCATTATTAAGCATGCAAGAGAAAACATTCCAGATATGAAAGTTAAAGTAGCCCATTTTGAGCCAGGACACAAAATGCTTACACTTATGACTACAGTTTCTACTAGTATTTGCAAACGTAACTTTTGGGGATGGTTCTTCAGATTAAAGAAACTGTTCCACCTGCTATTCAAGAAGGGAAAGACCTGCACAACTTACAAAAAAAAAAAAAAAAAATTAAAAAAATGTTTTCCTCTCCAAAACTTCTAATATCTTTCTCTCCCAAACTTACAGACTACCAACATACTACACACTTCAAAAAAAATCTGAATTCCTTAAGTGAGCATTTCTGTGATACAGATACATGGCATGAGACAATAATTAATAGATCTAGTCCTGTATTTTCAGTTTACAAAAATTCACTTAACACTTGCACCCTTTACTTATCCCAGTGAGTTTCAGTCTGGGCTTCAAAAGCAAAAAGGAAATACTAAATCTAAAATTGTAAGGCAAAGGAAATTTCATTAAATCACCACAAAAAAAAAGTCTTTTAAGAAATCAAGAACTAAGTATGTCAATGTTACAGCAGCATCCAAATTTGTGAATAGTATCTGCTGTTTTAATCATTCTCGGGCTCCCACGTGGTGTGCAGCGTCAGTAGCAAGCTGCAAAAGGCAACGTGCTCTCTGCAACAGTCCTATGCTTGTTTTTACATCAAATAACTTAATCAGAACATACACTGTTGTTAGATTCTTCCGAAGTAATTAAATAACTATTCAATGCCAATTAATCACAGTTAAATAAGGGTCTGTCACCAAAGTACTATGTACACATTTCAGACTATTTAATGGTCAAATACTTGGCAGTATCAAAGTTAAACAATGATTCATTAAACCTCCTCCACTACACAATAGTTAGGCTAAACTTGAAGTGAAAGCATCAAACCTCTTTTGTTCTCCATGAAAAAGACATCAAACCTCAGTATGTGATATTCTTTTCTTCC
This sequence comes from Antrostomus carolinensis, assembly GCF_000700745.2. NCBI lineage: Eukaryota > Metazoa > Chordata > Aves > Caprimulgiformes > Caprimulgidae > Antrostomus > Antrostomus carolinensis. The sequence continues at coordinate 71,090 of NW_010321195.1, forward strand.
TCACTCTGTAAACTGCTTTAATTGCATGAATCAGAATGTGTTCAGGTGCTACATACCCACTTTGCTTCTGCAGGTGCCTGCTGCTACTTTGGAATAGATGTTCAAACCTATCATCCAAATAATGAAAACACTTGACAGTTTGCCACACCTATTTAAAATGTTTATACATACTTCATGATGAAAGAAATATAATCCAAACTGAATCAACACTTAGGATGTAAACACCAGAAAAGGATTTTTTTTTTTTTTTTTTAACAAGAAACTAGGATCCTCCACTGGAACAGCCAAATGCCACCAATAGCATTCACTGTTGTGCAATTTAAATTCCAAATATCAAGTACCCTAAGAGCAGCAGCATATTATTTTTAAATGTGTTTGGCATTTCTAGTATGCTTTGTTGGCCAGTGCATTCTGTTATACTTCTGTGTAACAGAATAAAGTGGGCAGATTGATTTTATATATCCTGCAAAGGTTTACAAAGCCTTTATACCCAGTTGCTTCATCACACATTGCAGAAATACTTTGTTGGTACTTCTCCAGTCCATTGATTCGTCTCTTTGGAAAAGGAAAAGGTTTTAAGAGAAGGACCTTCTAGGAACAGAAAGCTTTTGCCACTTGTGTGTGCATGTCTGTGCATGGGTGCACGCTCCTGGAATTTTCTTCCCTTCAGAGATCAAGCTAATCCTCAGTCCAGGGAATTTTAATTTAAGTACACTTTAGTTCAATACGTAAATTTTATTAATAATCAGTGCTTTGCACAGTAACCTAAACTCTTCCATGGCAATTGGCCTAAATGTAAATTTTTAGCCACAAGTACACTGCTTTTATCAGGGGAAAAAAAATATTCAAAATCTCTCTTTCTACTCTGCAACAGTGAAACCAGGAACACTCCCCCACTGTCCAGCCTCCATCAAGAAAAAGTAACAAGTTAAACACTATTACCTCCCACTCCTCACTGCAAACTCGCAGAAACCTGTCTGAAAACAGCTTGTATCATTAGGAATGGATTCAAGAAGGCACTCATACATACGTAACTAAACGTAAGCAACCCCAACTGGGATTGCACACTTGCTTGACGGCAGCCATGCCACAGAGATGCTCTTCTAGGCTAAGTCAATCTTCATTTAGAGGGACTGATACTGGACAGTGGAAAGTGCATGCTTCACTGTCATCTACTCAGTGAGGAGGAGAAGTCACCTGCACATCACACTCTGCTGACGTCACACACGGAGGGGTACAACACCTGCATGAAGGAGGCAGAGCACTGGTGCAAGGGTGGCCACCCCAGCAGGTGTCACCACCCTGTGCGGTCCCAGGGAAATGCGCTACAACAGACCACAGCTCAGCCTGTGTGCACAATCATGTACAATCACAGAAGGGTTTGGGTTGGAAGGGACCTTTAAAGGTCACCTAGTCCAACCACCCTGCAGTGAGCAGGGATATCTGCAACCAGACCACGTTGCTCAGAGCCTCGTCCAACCTGACCTTGAACATTTCCAGACATGGGGCTTCTACCACCTCTCTGGGCAACCTGGGCCAGAGTTTCACCACACTCAGTGTAAAAAATTTCTTCCTTACATCTAGTCTAAATCTACCCTCTTTTAGTTTAAAACCATTACCCTTTGTCCTATCGCTACAGGCCTTGCTAAAAAGTCTGTCCCTGTCTTTCTCATAGGCCCCCTTTAAGTACTGAAAGGTTGCAATAAGGGCTCCCCGGAGCCTTCTCTTCTCCAGGCTGAACAACCCCAACTCCAGCCTTTCTTCATAGGAGAGGTGTTCCATCCCTCTGATCATTTCTGTGTCCTTCCTCTGGACCTGCTCCAACAGGTCCATGTCTTTCCTGTGCTGAAAACTTCTGAACTGGACGCAGTACTCAAGGTGGGGTCTCAGGAGATCGGAGTAGAAGGGCAGAATCACCTCCCTTGACTTGCTGGCCACATTCCTTTTGATGCAGACCAGGATACATCTGGCCTTCTGGGCTACAAGCACTTTCAAACTTTTAACAGTCCAAATCACAGGTCATAAAACCAAAGTAATCTTAAACATACAGACGGTAGTAAAACAAGTAATGCTCATAAGCATGTTTGTAGTCATAAAAGCGTACTCAAAGCTAAGAATAAAAGAAATAGGTGCACAGTACTGGGTTCGGTTAAACATCCATTAATTTAGCCACACTGAACATGTTTCCCATTCTGTCAGTGGTATAAATTGACAGCTCCCCACCTATCTTACTGTTAAGCTATGGCACTGAGTGAGTGATAAGCCTTCACTTGTGCTCAGTTCACACACATACACCAAAAGAAAAAAGGAAAAAAAAAAAAAAGTACTGCAACTCTAAGCAGCCTTCCATTTCATCAAAGCAGCGACAAAGTGGATTGTCCATATCAAATGTTGGCAGGAAGCAGACATTACATCAACCTGGTAAAATACAACTATGAAATCAACAAAATAATTAAAGATGGATTACTGACTTTGAAAGGAATTGTAAGTTCGTGAAATATTTCTTCAGAAAGAAATCTGGAAATGCATCTCCTGCATAGCTGTCAATTACTGATCTACTCTGGCTTTTCTTCCATATTTCTAAAAAGAAACGCCAATAGGCCTGTTATCTTTTTTTAATATATGTTTAGCACCACATGTCCACACAAACTGCCATATACAGCATTACTGTCTTCCCCACAGGCATCCTATAAATATAAATAAGAAATTCTACCCCATTTTTTTCTTTAGCAGCCTGAAACTGACAGAAATATTATCGCTTTCTTAGACATTTGCAAATGGGCACAGTGGTGCTGAGCCAAAATATGCTGAGATCATAATATCCATTTATCTAAACTGCCAGTGTGTAATGAATTCAGGTGGGATGCCTTCTATCCAAATTAATTTACTACTTGAAAAGGACTTCTTACACAAATGCTGTCAAACAGGAAAACAGTTTGGAAATGAGAAGAAAATGTGAACACTGTGTTTGATCTTATTTTTAAGTGTAGGATTTAAAGAAAGAAGGATAACCATGACAAAGATAAGAATGGAAAACGGGCTTCTTTGGAAATGAATTTCTATTTTAACTGCTGATGGAGATGTCTACATTACCTAGTAGGAATACATTGATTCTAACTGTACAGTTGTTTCTTGAGCTTTCCAGTACACTAGAAACACATAGTACTTTAAAGACCTACTGATTAGAATTATCCTGCTTTCAGAAAATCAAAATAGGTCAATGCTCCACAAAAGTTGACTCATTCCTTTGCTAAATTATGTGGTACAGCTGATTTGTCTTTTTTCCTAGGTGTGCTTAGAAGAGCATGTCTATTAACATCAGTTATCACCAGCCAAAGTCTATCTCCTCACTTACAATACAATGCAGAAAGGATACGTAAAGTTTTCATTAAAAACAGAAGCACACAAAGAAAAACATCTTGATTGGGAGGGTGTGGGGGGGAAAGTGTAACTTTCCTTCTTTCTCAAATTGCTTTCATGAGAAATCTCAAAAAACCTTCTGCATTGTTAACTACCTTTCATATTATATATCATTACCAATTACCCAAGTTGGCTACAATTTCAGCAGTAACAGAATTTGCAAAAAAGAATTTAACTTTGGTGCTGTATAATACTTGCTAATGAAATGATCTCTTTTACAAATGCATGATAGATCTGGGATAATATACTCATTAGCAACTTTCAAATTATTGATCCCTGCAATGATACCTCCTACCCCAATAATTAACATTCACAGGTTTTTTTTCTTTTGTACGTTATTGTGAAATAAAGTATCAGAATCATTCAAAAAGAACAAACTTCTGGCTATAAACCAAAGTTTTATCCCATAACCTGAGTATAAAGCTACATATCTGCTTCATCATGAGAATGACAATGAAAGCAGACACCTGACCCTCCCCTCCCCGCCCCGATCCCTGGAGTAATATTAAACCTTTCATACATAATTCTGTGATGAAGATTGCTGGAACAAAGTTCTAACAATTACATAAGCTAAGCTCTGGATATCCCTTCTGCTTCTTTTTAAACTCATTTTTATTCACTGGAGCTATTTTAAGTTATCCTAAGTTTAGTGAATAAAATCTACATTTAAACATACTGAAACAAATAAAATACTAAAACCAAGCCACCAATTCTAATGCACTGCCAAAATACAGCACAACTTAATTTCTGCCTTATACTACAACATAAGCAACAAGATATTTTTAAGGTATACAGTCCAACTGAACCAAAAAACCGCCCAGTGTTTATACAGAGGAGGGGGTACAGGAACAGTTGACATTGGGCCTCCTTCCCCCTCCTGCAGGGAAAAAAAAAAATAAATTAACAAAAATGGTAACCACATGCAACTTCTTATCAACTGGCCTTTAAAAAAATGTCAAGTTCTATGTTATCTAAGAATTTTCTGTTGATTTACACCACCTTACTTTTCTATTCCAAATGTGACATTACCTACTTCAACGTCTCACCACAATACAAAGAATCACTGTAAAAGAAACCTGGAATAGTATACACGAAATATAGTCCTATACTGGCTTTTTACTAGCAAGATTATGAATTTAATTCTTTGCTAAACCATTTAACCACAAACACACACACTTCTGAAAAAGCATTTGTGTAGTCTAGTTCTCCTTTCTGCTATAAATCCAATTTGGATTGAAAATATGTCCCAAGTGTTGTTTTGCTGGAGGGGGGGTTTACAATGAATTAAACCTAACACTACAAATCAGGATGGACTGAAATGTCTGAAGAGTATTCTGCTGCTGGAATTTTTACATGAGAGGAGAAAAACAGCTTTTAGAGCTACTTTCAGTTTTGTGGGTTATATATATCAATAAACATCAATACAAAGATTAAAACAAAAATGGAAATACACGTCACCCTTCTGGTATGGTTTTTCCAACAACAAAAAGGAGTTTTCCTGTGCTATTTATACTATCATGACTAGATTTGGAATAGGCTTTAAATACTGTATTTCAGAAAATATTGGGGGGGGGGAGGGGGAAGTCTCACATAGCTCTTGCAAATCTGCTCATACTTGTTGATTTTCTTACCATTTCATCTAAAGACAATTCACTGAATAAGAATCTTAATTTGCTTCTTTTTAAAGCTTTTTCTTCCCTACTCCTCTCCTTTTTTGGGGGGGCATTGAAGTTTCAAGGGTTCAACTATCACCCCAGTCTAAGATAACAATAACCAAGTAGGGCATTACTGAATATAAAGCTTTTGCCTCCTGAAATCTTCAGTTGAAACTGCTATCTGACTGATACAGTTATCATCCAGAAAACAAATATTATCCCGTATTTTACAAATCATATATATTCAGATCACCTTCCACACACTGAAGAGGAGAATGATTCTGATGTAAGCCATCCATTTTCTTCCTTTTTTGAAACCACAGAAGATAATTCTATACGGACTCTTGGTGTGAAAGCCAAGCCAAGACATCTGGCCTCTACCTAGCCCATTCATTTTGAGGATAAAGCCTCTGGGCAGCTCAAACAGCAGAGGCGTTTCATGTCTTCATCTGACTTTGCAAACCCTCGTTCTCTGGCTTGGCCTGTTCCTTTGATTTGATTGTTCAATTTTTCTTCAGCTTCAGTTTCTTTTTCTTTCTCTCCTCTTCTGGAAAATGTGAATTGTTTGGCAAGGAGAGATTCTTTCTGAAGTTAATTAATTATGTACGCATGTAATGATTCCTGAAATACCTTTTCCTTTTTAACTACTCGTACTATAAAAAAGCCACTGTAACAACATAGGTTTGGCTATCCAGAATTCACAACGGATGACATTGGCTTTTTTTCCCTGTCTCACATGAAATGTCATTGCTACTGAACTCGAGAAATTGTGGTATGACTATCAGAAAGTTAGAACTGTGTCTCTTTTAGTTTGCTGTGCAAATAATCAAAGCATTTGCTTAGAAAATTTGCTATGTGTTAAAAATAGAATTAAAAATTTTGCTTCTATTTAGGACGTTTTAAACCATGTTTTAAACAAAGGCATAGAAAATTTGGAAACAACTGGATTCATAACTTAGGTACCATTCACAAAACCACAAAGGAAGAAGATATTGAGAAACCCATCGTCCTGTTTATAAAGGTGCAGCCAAGCCCAGAGGTCAGGTCTCACTTGCAGAGATGCAAGGGAACGTGCTGTTTTTACTAGTCATGGAGCACACAGTGAATGTGGGCTGCCCACCTCTTCAGCGAGTGTGTTAATTGCTCTACTAGAGGCGATCAATCTGCGGTAGGCCTCCTTCAGTCTCTGCTCTCCAAGCCGTTCTCCCTTTGGATGAATCAGTAAGCATGGCATCAGAAGAAGGCAAATGAGTGCGTGCCCGAAGGCTACGGCAATCAGCATGGGAGGGACTACAGCTGGATTCAAATCCCACCCCCCCCGCCCCCCCTTCCTTTTTTGGGGGGCCTAATTTAGGGCACAGAATGGATCCTTTCCTGCGGAGCAGGCTGTAGGGTATAAGGAGGGATGACTTCACCTCCTCTTCGGTTTTGTGATTGGCACCAAATTCCACTTGCAAATCTCTCCTGAGAAACGACCAAAAATCTTTTGTCTCAGAAAAGCTGGGGGCAACCACATCTCAAGTGTTTTCTTCAAGCAAGAAGTGCTATCCAAAGGAATCTAGATATAGTCTAACAATGCATTTCTTTGGGCCATCAGCTTCCGGGGAAAAAGTATCACCATAATGTAAACTTCTTTACAGCCTAAACTATAATTAACAACACTGAAATGGAAACGGGGGTATCATATACATTCAAATGAGAAAAAAAAACAAAAAACAAAATATGACCTCTTCTCTACCATAAATTATACTCATTACATTAAAATAAAGAAATTTTAATAATTAAATGATTAAATGCTAAGCATTGTGAAAAGTTACATTGCACTGCATCTGACTTTACTGTACCCCCTCTACTGGGCAACTACTAGAAAGCTTCACCTCAAAAACAAAAAAGAAAAACATTTCAGGAGTAACTAGCTGCAAATGAGGAGTAAGTAGCTGCTGACCATACTAAAACACTAGTAGAGTATAAATCAAAACCAAAGAGCCTTTAACACTCGTGTAGAAATATACATGAGTATATTTCATCCCCCTAGATTTTTTGACAGCTGAATGCTAGAGGTTAAATTATTTTAAGAACATATGCTTACATATATATTGCTTAAAATTACAGAAAAATCTAACATAGCCTTACAATTTTGTGTATTTTCATGGCTTTTAAATAATAAGAAATAAATTTAAAATTATAAACATAAATATGTTAACAGCAACATTTCTTCACTTTTCTATAAACAGACAAAAAAAATTTCACACGCATCAAGGAGAAAAAAATGGCTTCACTAAACAGTCATTCAAGCAAAAGTGAATGCAATTTACAACCTATTTTGTCTTTGTTCAATTCAAAGACAGACTTCACTGTGAAGCTCTGATTTACAGCTGTCCAGCACTATGAACTCCTAAATAAATAAATAGGCAAAAATAGAAGAGTGCCATCTGCAACAAGGGACTCCTGAGAACGTTGCCATTTGTTATTCGCATGACAGAAACACCCCAAAGAGGATTAATATATCTGAAGTGGGAGGCAGAGCCTCACCAGGATGCACGCTGGACCATCACGTAGCCAGCAGCATGCCCTGCCCTGACGATTTCGTTGTGTCAGTTAAGAGAAACCAACACAATTGACTATAAAAGGAACAACGAGCAAAGGGAAGACGCAGCAGTAAGCTGGAACAGAAAGTTGCAGGACAAGATCTGTGTCTTTTTTTTTTTTTTTCTTTTTTTTTTTGTTTAAGAACAGGAAAACAAAGGGGTCAGGGAATTAATGAGTTTCTCCACCCATGTGTTTAACTGCTGTCAGTTTATAGTTATACTGTGGTTACAATGATACTGGTGTATCTTGAGAGATGATTTTAAGATGAAGAAGAGCCAGCTTGTGGATGAACTTTCCTGCACAGAGAGCAGGAAGTTGGAAAGATGCAAGCATGAAAGATAAGCAGGTAAAATGATGATGGAGGGAGGAAAAAACACAGGAATGGGCCAACAGCTCTGGTTACCAGGTGCAAAAATAGCAATGGTCAAATGAACCACACTCCTTTCTATACCTCCTGGTAGACTCCCTTAAAGTACACTGGGACCATAAGATCAAGAAAAAGCTTTCTCTACATCTGACCCTGGGGAAGAGCTGCAAGACAGAACCGTCAAAGGACTAGCTGTTAGTAACAGTCACAGAAGTTGCCTAATCTGGCATGTTTGGCTATTGAGAGAGAGCTCTGTACATATTGACTTGAATTTTTGCCCTGTGCAGACTGGCTGCTTGCACGTGCCCTCTCCTTCACCCTCTGCTTCATTCACTGCATATCCACTCCCTGTTTCTTCTCCTCCCTCTTCTTTCAACATTACTTCTACCATTCCCCTTTTCCACGGAATGGCCAAGTTCTGGATACAAATAAGCACACCTGAATAACAGAAGAGAATGTCACCTCAAGCACAACTAAGGCATGAAGCCTGACATGGTGAGACACAGGCTAGAAAGCGTGGAAGAGTTTGGGACAAAGGAAGTGAGAACAGAAGGTGGCTGCAACACTTAAACTAGAAGAGTTTTGGAAACAGTGAAAAAAAGCGCCAGATAGAGGAACTACAATAACTACACAAGCTGTAAAAGCGACAGGAAGGGTGTTTTACACTGAAAAACATGGGAAATCCTTACAGCAAATGAGAGATGAGGTTCTGAAACAGTTACCAAATTAAAAATGTGGAAGCCGAAAGGCCACTGTCACCTGAAGGGAAATGGCAAAATGCATCCAGGACATAATGCATAACCAGAAACTTTGGAAACTTACAGACTATTCACAAGGTTGTACTTCGATGAGGCAAGAATTGCTATCTATTGAGAGATATGCCTTTAGAGAACAATTCAGATGATTTTAGTTACTTCTTGCTTTAAACTGCTCTTACCAGAGTATATTTCACTCCACTAACTACAGAACTGCAGGGGCAGCAATCAGTTGTCTCTCAAGTTAGTCTTTAGAGTATATTCTAGTTAGTTTGCTTAATTTCATTCACATGGCATCGTCAGATTTCACCAGACCAATTAAGACTTCAGGTAGAATTCTCTTTAAAAGTCTTCTTTCTTCCTTCAAAATAAACATGTCTGTCTTTGGGTCCTAACAGTTCATTGATTTATGCATTCATTTTGTTTCTCTGACATCCATTTTCACCACAGTTTTTTGGTTTTGTTTTTGGTTGAGGTTTGGTTTTTTTTTTTTAAATCAGCAGCTTTTTTTGCTGAAACTACATCAAACGTATCAGGACAAAAGAAGTTCCAGGACTGCAAAGAACTGCACAACTAGAGGAGCAAAGCAAGGACTATGACAAATATACCTATCTTTCAGGTACCCATATCTAATATATAAAACACAATAAAATCCTCTCAAGGACCTAAAGCATAAATTATATCTTGGAATAAACAATACAAATTTTGCAAATAATCACCGATTATAATCTGATCCCAGACACTTGGGGACAGGCTGTTCTAAAACAACCGTTTTGCTGTTATTCTACGTTAAAAAAGGCATTAACCAAATCTCTGATAAGGCAGGATTAAAATAGAAAAATACACATACAATAATGAAATTAAATGACAAAAAAAACACCTTCTGTTTTTCCTTCCCTCTTCACAAAACAACACGAGCACAGAACTTGATTCTGGATCAATTTGTGGATACATCATTAAAACATACAAAACAAAAGTATCACTTCAAGTAAAAAAAACACAGAAGGCAAAACTCTGTCAATAACTGAACCACAATTAATATTACAGAGTATTAATTAGTAACAATTTAGCATTGTAGATATTTAATTAAAACATTTAGAAAACAAATGTTGGGTCTGATGGTTTTCAAAATGTAGCTTAGCTTTAGGATGCATAGGAAAAGCATCCAATAAACTTTTCATCAGAGCTGAATGGTATTTACAATGCCTCGACTTTCTGAACGTCTATTTTGTCCCTGACTGACTGTGAAAAAGAAATCCTTAAATAGCAACTCACATTTCTAATACGAACATTCAATTCCTAAAGCTGTTAGTGGACAACTATACAGTGGTCATGCTTTCAGGAAGAGGTCACGAACAAATTTAAGTGTTTGTATCACCCTAAAACCTTTTAGGACCTTCCGGACAATTGGGGGGTTTTTTTGTTTGTTTTGTGTCTCCAAAGAAAGGAGATTGAAATGTTTCTTGACATCAAGGTTTTGTGCCATTTCATAATCCAGCGTTTTTCTGGAAAACTGTTATATCACAGTTGGAATAGAGAACGCTAGTCCTACAAAGCAAAAGTCTCTACTACAGCATATGGTCCCCATGGTGAAATCTACTTCACCTTCCAGAAGGTTTGTTACCCTCGTACCTGCAGAAGGCTGGCTGTCCACAAAGGATCACTTGGCACGATTAGGACCTAAACTAAGTCAAGACATCACAAACTGCCTGAACTAGAAACCCAAATAAATACTGAAAAAAACCCCTGAGATATGTTGCAAAACAGTATCACTAAAGTGTTACCACTTGCATGGGTCATACTCTTTCCTCATCAGCACATTCAGATACTCAAAGGACCATTATGTTCAGAAAAGAGGTCCTGGAAGAACTGGAAGTTCTGGCATCAGAGAATTTAAACTAGCTGTGAATCCCATTGAGGAAGTATGACTCATCTCTGAGGTTTAAATTAGATTATCAACCAAGTGAAGCAGCACAGTAAATCTACAATAAAAGATGAATGCCTACAGGAAAATAATTTTTGCCCCTAGTGGCAGATGCCTGAACTTTAAAGGATCTGAAACTAAGCTCTTTGTCTAAGCCTTCCTGATAGAAAACAATTGAAATAATTTCTTTAGTTGGTCCAACTTTGCTCCATATGCCACATGGAAACAATATCTAAACCCTGTAAAACAAAGTATATTGTCACTTCTAAACCAATTGAAGATCAAACAATTTACAGAAACCAAGACTTATTTTGCTGACAATTAAGCTCTATCACCAAGACTTGAGAGTCAATGAAATTTGACAATTGTGAAGAAAGAGGCTTTTGTCTGAGTAAGTCTGAAGCATTTGGAAGAATCAACAGAAAATCAGAAGACTGAATTAGATCGAAGTATCAGAGCCTTTGAGGACAGTCTAGAATTCACTAATTAAAATAACTGCCTTCCTTTTTCTGTTTCCTCTCTGAATTGCTTTTGGTATTACAGCAGAAATAAGGATAGCAAGAGGCAAATTTGGTCTGCGGAGCACGTGTAGTACCCATCACAATTCCTCTTACACCAATGGCATATTAGTTTGTCCACTACAAAGAACCACCATCCCGCTTTAAAGATGAGATGAAAGACAAGTAGGAATCACTGCTGTACACCAAATCTAAGTGGTGTGAAGGGCCTTTTTCTGCCATGCTGAAAGCCATCACATTTACTTTGTAGTAATTTAGGGACAAGTCAAAGAAGTTTGCAAATTCCATTTGATTCTAGCGCTGCAGTTCACTGTTGGTACAATATTCTTGCATCTCCTCCTCATGGAGTTAAAGAATGAATATATTACTCTGTTTTTCCAAGAAACATAATACTAACTCGTTCTCCTTCTGCCTGTTTAATTGAAAAATACGTAAGATTTCTATTCAAAACACCACCATGCCTATTTTACAATCAATAAAAAGCAGTCAATAGGTATTTTAATGTCCTGCAGCTCATGAGCAGTACAAGCAACAAAATCAAAGCACAAAGGTATGAAACTAAGCGGTGCTCAAAGTACTACGTTTTAAGCTGGAATCAGATAATTTCAGAAACTTGGCATTTTGCATTGCATAAAATGTTCATGTCTCTGTTAAAAGTACATAATAATACTGCTTTATTGCATAGCTAATATGGGAAAAGAATTAATGAAATCCTATTTTTCCACAAGAATGTTTCTATTTTTTAAGCAAATGGACACTTCTTGAAAGTGTCAGATTGGACATTTCTACTCTCAAACACTCAGCAGGTGAACAAAATCATCAGTGTAAGCCCTCACAATCTTTGAGAAACACTTATTTCTGAACAGTAACTTCTGAACACTGTTCCTGCAGCCTTCAGTAGTAGCTGAGCAACGCTGGCTATTAAACTGAGGTGCAGAGTTTATTTTTCATCTCAATTAAAAAAAAAAAAAAAAGTTGGGATTGTTTTTTCTCTTGGGGATTTTTGGGAAGTTTAAATGTAATCGGCATTTAGTGAATGGCTTTGAATTCAGTATTAAACCATACTCGGAGCTTAATTACGAAAAAAGATCATTGTCACTACATATTTGGAATATTAAAGCTTGTCAGCTTTATAAAAACCTCAAGGCACTTTTTTCTCTCGTTTGGTTTTATTTTGAAAGTGCTCCTTAGATAAGATTTCTTAATATTAGAACAAGTCTAGTATAACTAGTTTTCTGTTGAAAATATTGGGGAAAAAAAATGTTCTCTCTATATTGTTAGTTCAATAGAAAAAAAGTTAACACTTCTGAATCTAAAACCATCTATGTTTCATAATTCTGGTGCTTTCAAATTGCAAAAGTTTCTGCAGATATCTTTGGTCCTTAATAAGCACTAAATACTTTTTTTTTCCAATCATAGGAGAACATTAGCTGACTAAAGGTAACTACTACCAACTCTCCCTTAAACCATTTTACCATTTTTTTAGTAAGGAAATACCAGAAATATTCTGGAATGCTAACAGTAATTGTTTACTTTTGGCCAGTTGTTGAGACTAGAGGGAGGGAGAATTGTTCTTCTGAGAGGAGACTGGGGAATGAAGGAAGGGAGAAAGGAAAGAGGCATTATGCTAACATAAGGCAAAGCATATGGGTTTTGTATATATATATCAATATATATTATTTTATATCTATGTGTGTGTGTGTGTATATACAACTAAATAAATGTTAGAATTATTGTTCATTCCTTTCTGTTATATTTAGTGGTAAATTCAGAATACTGAAGATTTTAAGATACCCATCCTTAAGCATACAGATAGGTACCCTGAACCCCCACACTGTAGTGCATAGGAAAGACAGCTTTTCTCCAGCAAGACTTAGAGCAAAAGCTCTAAAGCACTGGTGCTCTCAGCTGTGCCCTGGAGAAGCCTGCCTCTCTATCACATCCCTGGTAAACCTAGGCTAACATTAACCTTTGTGAATACCCTTCTTTGCCTGGTCATTCCTCATGACTCACAATCCTCAAACTGGATCCCTAAATGGCTAGAAAATAGAATTAATCATAGATTTGAGGAAGTTCTATTATTTTTATGCCAGAAAATTATATATTTTACTCACTGAGCCCTTAATCTCTATTTCCAAAAGAATAATCTTACCATAACAAAGATGCTGTTTATACTTTATACTTAACAACTTAACCAAGAAAGTACCATACAGCAAATCTGGACTGAACAGGATAGGAACCCAAGCACTTCAGTAAATTGAAAGAAAGTTAGGCTCCTATCTCATCAGGTGACTGATGAGCAAAGATTTACTCATGTTTACAGTTTGTAACAAAAATGGAAGGTTCTTCATTAAGCTATCCAGCATTAAGGATATATTCCTCTGTTTCAGTGAGAGGGAAGAGCAAGCAAAACACGAGTGATAGACAGCAACAGTACTACTGAAACTGTTCAATATCCCATGTAATGAGAAGATCACTGCATATAAAGCATTTAACATTCTAATCCCAATTTCTCTAAATTAATACAGACACTCACCACTTTCTCTCTAAAAACCAGCATCACAGATTATATACACAAAATAAGTGCACTGGAAGAAGAGATGAATGAGATAGTGTCAAGTTCATTAACAGCTTTAAATGTTCATATTAAAAAGAAGAGAGAAAAAAAAAAACAACATCGAGCAAATGCCCCCAGCATCTAATCCTTCAGACATGTCCTAGAAAGGATGGGGTGGAAACAGTATTCCTGTATGAGAAATTACTTGTAACATCTTAAAAACAGATGTAGGCATTTTGTCAGAAAATTTAGAATGAACTGTATCTATTTTGGGTTGTGAACATTCAAATTGATGAACATGAAATTATGCTGAGAAATTAATACATGCAGGGACAAAGGAACATGTATTCCTGATGAAGGGAAGCTTACCACAAAGCAGAGGGTTTTTTCTTGCCTACGCACGAATTAGCAACATTCTGCATTGCATCATTTGCATATTAAACAGAAAATAACTTCATTGAGAAAAACAGGTTTACCACACACACACACACACACACACAGAGAAATCAAATCACATCTGATAAAAAGAAAACAGGAAGAGTTAGGCCACCTATCTTCCATCCATGACACCTTATAATTGCCAGCAATAATGTCCATGTTCCAAATCTTCACCTTCTCAATTTACCATGCACCTTCAGGTTATTCTGCACTCTGTGCCCCAACACTAACATAGGCTAGTGAAGATTTATGCTTGAAAGAGAGCAGGAGGTATTTAGAAGACAGTGTAAAGGGGCTGGGAGGGATGGCAGAATAGCATTCCCAGACACAGAAAGTGGAGGATAAACTTAGGCAGACAGAAAAACCACGAACTTATGAGGAGTTTAACTTAAACTTCCTTTGAGTTTATGAATGTCACAGACGTTGCACAAGTAGCAGGTGACAAAAGCTCAAGTGTGAGGAGTATCAGTGACCACTATATTCTTTTTATAACTGGCAAATGAGGAGGCATGAGGAGATGCTACAACTAGAAGACAAGTAGGTCAGTACTCATTCGTGACTCTTCTATAGCAGTGAAAAGTCCAACACAAAACCCAAAACCACCTCCTTAGTATACAACACATTTCTACTCTGAACCAAACAGCTGAGAATGGAGACTTTGACACCTTTCTCCCCTGTACCAGTCAGCTTGCTTCACGTGCTGGCTCTGTGAACACAACTTCCTACCCAGCCATAGGTGAGTAATGGCTGAAGCTGCCTCAGCTTCTCCAGACAGTTCAGAAATCTCACTCCACAACCTCTCGTTAGGGACTACCACAACTAAATATTCTGCTCAAGCTGAAATCAAAAGCTATGGTAACAAAATATGCAAATGAAAATCACCTAGGAAAATGTTCAACAAGAGCCCAAATTTAAATGAACATTAAAACAAACCTCCATGAACCTGCAGTTTCCAGTTTCAAACTAACTAGCTCAGGGTTGGTATTGCCACAAGCAATAATTAATGCCCATTACATACTACTATTCTAATTACAGGACTATTGTCCAGTAACTAATAATAATAAAAGTTCTTCATCCGCTTGATGCTATTTTAAAATACTTTGTAAAGCTGTCTTAAGACTAGTGGCTGTCAACGTATACAGCTTGTCATAATGCTGCCTCCTCCAAATATAACATTATCTTGCATAAAATGACATCAGAAATCAAAACCTGAAGGAGGTATTCACATGTATTCACCTGAAGACATAAAAAAAAGCCTCTGACAAAGTACACACTAACTCTGACACAAAAAAAGAACACCTGGGGAAGACAGGGTGGAAGCAAGCAAGTAATGCTGCCTTGTACTATTTGCAAATAGCTTAGTAATCAACTCTACCTAAAGTTCATCTTTTTTAAATTGAACAACACACTAAAGTCAAGCTCAATTCAATTCACTCCCCTAACTGTTGATTTCTATCCTTTGTTTTTTATTCTGAATTGCCAGAAGAGGCAAATTCACATACAACATCCATTCTTTTCTACATTAAAATTTTAATTTTGGATCAAGAAGTGCCTTTTGTTTCCAAACACTCTCCAAGATCACCACAGGCACAAACTAATCTTCACTTGTTGCATAATCTGCAAGATGCTGGCAATCTGGAAAAAAAAAAAGAAAAAAGAAAAAAAAAAGGACTAATTAATTCACCCAGATGCTGCAGCGCAGATTACCTAGGATCATCTGGGAGAAAGACTTCTGTGCAGTATAAAGCAGAAGAACAGTGCTAATGAAATGAGTTCGCACTGTGATGGTCTTTCTTTTCTTTTAATTTACAACCATTCAGATTAAAAAAAAAAAAAAAAAAAAAAGAAAAATGGGCTTTTTTTTCTGCAAACACCACAGTGGTCTAACTGTGTCTGTGTGTCCGTAAGAGACAGCAATGTAAGGTTATGGCACGGGAAAGAACCCAGAAGAGCCAAGAGCTTGATGTGTAGGGCTTTCATCCTGGGATGGGGGAGCCATGTGTTCAAGGTCCATATTAAATCAGCGAGGGAGGAGATCTGGGCTGCCTTCCCCACATTCCATATACATGCTCTCACTACCTGTCTATTTGTTGTCTCTGCCCCACTCTACCCCAAAATAATGCTTCTTTCCTGATCCAAGGTGGAATGAAAGAGGGGTTTTGGTAAGTTTTTCCCAATTTCTCAAAAATGCCCACCCAGAACGGGCATCCACGAACAGCAAGAAAGGAAGTTCTATCCATGCGGCACCTCCAATCCCCACTATCCAAAACAGTCACAGCAGCATCCAGCAATTTTTAAGCAGATTAAAAATAGCAAAAAAAGGTATATATTTAAAATAGTTATCAAAACCAAAAAACCCCTCCATCCTTCAGATTATCTCCAAAAGCTTATTTGCACCTGCATCACCTCAGCTAGGCCCTCTTTTAAGCTCCTTGCAGTTTTTCCACCGATATTACTGCAGTCTCTATTTTCAAGTGTCTCCAACCAACATTTCCTTCTTCCTTCCCACAAATCTCGTCAAATAGTCCGACATCCGTGTGAGACTAGAACATAACTCCATTTTTACTTTCCTGCTACACTTGTGGGAAAGATGTGTCTCTGAATGACGTGCCTTCTAAAGTCAATACTTTTAATTAGGTTTCTCTGTCTTGGTTGACTCTTCCGTGCCTCCTTTTTCGCCTGGCTGAGGTGGGATGAGAGCAGATCTCTCTGTGGTCGCTTTAGCAAATGAAAAATACAGACTTTGCATTATCTGGGCAGGTCAGCATATGGTCAGAAATGAGTTTCGCAGCAGGCCGTTTTCCCCACCAGGGGATCTTAATATGAAGAAGATAGAAAATCTCTGTGAAGGGACGTGAAATCTTGTGGCAGGAAAGCAGGAGACTGCACTTGGAAGTGGTTGTCAGTACAAGCTTCACGCTATTTCCCTATCAAATAATGTCCCGTCCCCTCCTACAAACAGCTTTTCCATAAACCTTTCAATTTTATCTCCTGTATTAAGCATAAATAGGGTGAGCACTGACTCGGTGAACTGAAAATGTAATGGGCTTGTCTCATCAGTTTACGGCCAAGTTTCATTCAATTACTATTGCAGAGAAAAATAGGAGAGAGTTGAATTGAGTTATGCTAATAGATAATAAGCGTAAACATAACTCCAGAGCACTATTCACTAACTTTAAAGACTACTCCTATAGCAATCAACTTCATAAGGTTCCTGACAGAATCATAATGGTGATAAAACACATGGAAGTGTAAGAGTATTTAAACTCTTAACAAAAGCCATGATAATACTAACAGTAAATGAGCAACTCCCACAAAATATCATTTAATAATCACACCCTGATAAGGTTTAAAGTACATATCACCATTGTTATATAAAAAACATTAAAGTTGTTTTTTTTTTTTTTTAAACACATGTAGCAACCTAACAGGTTTTAATTACCACACCTACTTCAGTGACGAGCTGTTCCACTCAAACACCCAAACATAATATTTACAACGTTGTGCGGTCGTTAAGGATCTTGATGATTGATGGAACCTATTGTGTTGCCACCTTAATAACAACAAATGCAAGTGATTACCAACACGGAAGAGAGAATCTGTGTTTTTATTTCACAACAAAAGGCTGTCCTATAGGGACTTCTTTTCAACATAAACTAACAAACCTGCGCACACGTTAACGTGCTTTAGAGCTTGGCACAGAGAGTAAAAAACAAAGCCTCTACTGCTTTAAGGACAACGTATTTTTTTTTGTATTAGCTTAAGAGAACATAAAAGCTGTCGAAAGAGCTGGTATAGTTTTTCACAATCCCGCAGAATTCATCTTGACCACAAGGAAATATCTGAAAACTGCATCAGAAAGATACCATAGATCTTGTTTCCAAAAAAAAAAAAAAAAAAAAAAAAAAAAAAAGAAAGCAATTGAGTCATTGAGTCAAACAGGAATACAATACATTTTCTGGCAGCGCTGCTGAATATTTATATCAGTGATGAATGAGACTACAAACGAAATATTTTAACATGAAGCAAACCTTGTTAACTGCGTGATATGCCAAAACACCACCTACTGTAAATCACAGGGTTTAAGACCAGTATTTCTTGTTTAAACATGCTACTTGTTCAGCAGAATCACTTGTGTGAACAGGCATAGATTAATGTACACTAACTAGAGCAGTTTCACTATCCAACTGATAGAGTATAGTTTAACAACCTCATTACCTGCATTGTAATTTTCAGACTGCTGAAATATCATATTTGTTGCAAATATTATATGGTTTAAACACTTTAACAACATTGCCCATTTGACGCTTCTGTCAGATAAAATGCAGATAGGCACTTGTGTGTTGATGAACATGCTTTTAATCCTATAAAGAAACTTTCTCTGTCAAATTATAGGTGTTTCAACACTTGATTTATGAACACCATAATTAAAATCCTTATGCCTTAAAGAAAAACAAACTCTTCATTATAACAACAGCCTTCTTTCATATTTTTATCTTTTAATATTTGGAGTTTGCTTTTATGCTTTTATGCTGCTATTAGCTATCAGTTTGGCATGTCATTTCTGGCTGCCAAGACAGGACAATATTTCTCTTTATAACCTGCTCAAACCTCAAAGTCTGGATAAGCATCCAAAGGGATCAATGTTTATTTACAGCTTCCACAAAGCACTTGCAGGGAAAGAAAAATCTATTAATTTAACAGGTAGAGGACGACCATCACACAATTCAGTGCTTTCTATTTCTAGAAAGGCCAGAAATGCTGTCATGTCTGCCAAAATGTTTTTCTTCCTTCCATGAACTCTCAGAATCAAGAGTTCGGAGGGAAACAATTAAAAAAGAAAAAAGAAAAAAAGAGGTAGATTTTCATATGCATTTCTGTAGTGGTTCTGGTTCAATTTTAATTTTAGACAGAACTCTGGAGGAGGAAGAGATTCATATTTCATCTGAACAAATTCATGCATATCATTCATTCACTCTTACAGTACCCATCAGCACAGCAGCAGCAGGTTTCAGTTTCCTAAACTCAATGCAACTCAAAATTACACACAATCTCCACTAAAACTGCCATTACTGTAAGTGATGCAGTTACACATTAGCATCTCTTCTCTAAAGAAATCTCTCTCCCCAAATCCCAGAAAAGAACAATTAATTTACAAGCTAAGCAAGTAATCTTGAATCAAATCCTGAAGCTTGTCAAAACTAGGATCTCTTAAACTACCAATAAGAAACTAATTTCAAAAGAGAGAACTCACAATTCAAGTCATTGCTGCTGAAGTCCTGATTCCTTTTACCTAGCTTTCTATCAAATTTGTTTTGAAATGCTACAAACATCTTGTAAAAGAAATTAAAAGGAATAATGGCTGAAGAAGGTCTCCTTGACAGGACCAAAGCAGACAACTCTATAGGGTTATGTGACTTTTGTCCACTAATTACAAACCAACAAAATTCCTGAACTCAAAATTACACAAAGCTGAAAAGCTTACTGTGTAAAAGACTAATACAAAATATTATACTTGCAGATAATGAGGACAACTGAACAGAACCACATTACTATTGCTCAGTGGAGAGGTTGAAACTTCACTCCTCAAATAGCATCTCTAAAAACATAACAGATAAATTTTGTTATCCTTCCAACAAGCTGTTGTAATGCTAGACTAGGATAAAACAGATCATGCTGCCCTCTTGTGCTAGATGTGCAGAGAAATCAACCCCTTTACTCCTGCAAACGACACACGAAGAGGAATATATAAAGCACTCACTATGAAGTAAAAAAATCCATGTTTTCCTCCTTACAGATCCCTTGACATGCATACAATACCCTTACTGGGATACAGATAGAAGAGCAAAGGAAGTTTCAAAGGATTCAAATTCTGAACTCCAAAAATTAAACAAGTTCTGTCAATAAAAAGTCAGATGTGATAAAGCCCAAAATACAACCACTTAATATCATCAACATCCCATCAAGCTTTCACTATAGCTGTTTAAGTGATGCTGTATAGATATGTGCTGATAAATCTGAATTTCAGTCATAAATATCTGATCATTCTTTCTGAATGCTGGATAATAGAATAAGTTTTAGTCACTTAGGATTATCAGCTCAGTAGGGTTAGGTTAAGTGCTTACGAAAGAGACAGTCGCTTATTAATGAGCTTCTTCCAATGCAAAACATACTTAAAGCAGTAATGTCTATTTTTAGATCTATGTCAAATTACAGAAAGATTAAATCTATGTACATACAAATTTTGGATGGGAAGGGAAAAAGAAGAGGGGTCCTTATATTCCTCTTCTGTCTCTGCTATGTAATCCAGGTTTCAAAAATACATTCAAATTCTTATATCATCTGGGTAAGATGCTTGTTACTCTTCCTTTTACAACTTTCTCCTCCCTGTGTATTGCTAATGCAATCGGTAAAGACAGACCCTGGGCCCATGTCTAAACTGATTCACAAAGCACTTTTTTTTTTTTTTTTTAGAAGTAAGTCACCTCATTTACCCACCACAACTGACTGGATCTACACTGCTGGGAGCTGACAGACATGTCACGACTCACCTCGTATTTCCATTTCCTAATGATGACTCCCTGATGCTGCTCATTAGTCTGTTTCCCCAGTAAGAACTATCAAGAGCTTGGGGTATCTGTTTATTTAAGTTTCCTTCCTCGAATTTGGAACATGACTTTATGTTCAAAATACTGACCGTGGCATTTTTTTAATTGCTGATTATTTCTGGATAAATAGCACAGCAAAAGTCAGTTCAGCAATTGCTTCTGCTAAGGTTTTGAGAGACCTCACACAAATACTGAGAACAAGCTGGATGCTTAAATGACAGATTTGACAATGCAGTGTCAGCTTTGCTAACATAGGATAGGATAACTAATAGTCTGGCTAGGCTATTACAATCACAACCCTAGAAAAAGGAGTCTTTAATAATTTCAATTTCTTTTTTAGTATATCTTTCATAGTAAGGCATATTTAAGAACAGAAAAAAAAAGAAGAAAAAAAAAAGACTTAAACAAATCTCACCCCAATGAAAAAAATCATAGCATCTGAAGTTCTAAAAGATAAATACACAGTAAAAAAATCCACATAAATCAGACAATGGAACATAGGTGTTAAAAACAGAAATTCAGAACTGCCACACGCTGCAGTTCTGAACAAGAGAATTGCCTCACATGTCATCTTTTCCTTTTTCATTTTTCCTTTTCCAAAAGATGTATAGATCAGAACAGCGGTACGTTTGCATGCTACCATGACCAAAAGAAAGATAAAGGGAAAGAAATATATGCACACTGAAGTTAATCTTCTATTATAAAATATCTGCTCATAAATAGAAACATACATCTGTAAGTCATGACAGTGTGTGAATACCAGTAATAGGCAGGTTTTTTGAATGTCACTTTTAGAAAGCACTGCTAATTTGAGCTTCACAGTATGTCACAAAGCAAAATCTATGTACATCAGGGACAATGTATTACAAACATCAGGGACAATGTATTACTCTATTTTGTCTCTGATGTTTACTCTGTAGTTCTTAGTCTGTTATAATAAGCCATTCTTATAAGGTGATTACATATTCCCTCAATAATACAGTTACTGCATTTGCTGCACACACACACACAATTTTTATTTATTTTTTTTAAAAAGGGGAAAGAAGAGGAAAATCCCTGCCTAACTGACAACAAACACCATCAGTACTACAATTTCTTCTGATATATGTGCTCTCACTAGCTCTCCACTAACCTGTCTCCTGAGCTTATGGCTTCACTTCTAAACCTTTCCAGTGGCCTTTAATTTACACCACCACAGACTCACAGTACAAGTAAACCATATAACACAGCCCTAAACTTCTGCAGTTGGGGTTTTTTTGTGGTTTTGTTTGCTTGTTTGTTTTTTTGTTTAAGGGTCAATTGTACATGTTTCATTCCTCATATTATGGACATGAATCTTTTCTCCACATGAGTATTTTTTACCTGAAAATAGTACTAATTTATCTGAAAAAATAAAGCCATCCCTATATACCCTTAGAATCATTAAACAGCTTCTGGAACTAGGACAATAAGCCTGTGTTCCCTTTCTTCAAGGGAGTGAAGAGCATCAGATTTCTGTTTCTCATGTAAGATTGGCTAGTAAATCACTACCACTTCACTTCCCCACTCTCTTCACTCTGTTCCAGCTTCCCTCTCATTTCTTTTGAAGAACATAAGGATCTGGATTATAGTTTTAAATTGCATACTTTACATTTTTTGTGCATTCTGGAAGTACAGTAAGCTACACAGTTTCTCAAAATTCTGAATTACCACACAGGCTTAAAATTATTTTTTAAAAGGGCAAATAATTGTTGGGGTTAAGCTTACAAAGAAAAGCACAAGAAAGGCAACCCCACAAAATGCATGCATATACTTTCAGCATATGGAAGACATCCCTGTGTAACTGAATCAGAACAGCAATGCAACTAGCAGGTCAAGCTACAACACCAAAGCCACAGGTAATTCATTTTTCTGTAGACTGCATTTGAAGAGCGTAAGATCAACCATCAATAAGCAGTCAACATTCTGACTTTTATATTCAGAAAGACCACAATGTTAAATTTACAGATTTTAAATAAAAGAAGTAAAAAACCCCAATAATGTGCAAAAATCCTGTAAAACTGTAACTGTGCACCAATAGTATAGTTAACATAATCAGTGAGGTAGATTACATGTCAAGGGGTTTTTTTAGTGTTAAACTTACCTATAGGATTTCTGTCAAAAAACAACACAGGAGCTTTCAAAATGGATTGAAACATTTTGTTGTGCAAAGTCTGACCAGAATTAACAAGAACTTGAAACACCAGAAGACTTCTTATTATGCCAAACAGTATTGTAGCCACTGTTAAACCTGAAATTAAAAAACATGGAGAGAGCAGCATATAGATATGGAACTTTCACAAGGAAAATAATTAAAAAATAAAAATGAATTAGAACCAAATTTTGTTGACTTCTGTATATAGCAAAAACCCAAATTTAAGCCTAGGGACTCAGACTGAGTGCAGAACATAGACATATTTGTCACTAGCTTCCGTTACTATCATATCATCAATTTAAACAATTTCTCTTTTTCAGTTTGAAAGAATTGGTATTTTATAGAAATGCAGATGTTTGTTAACCCATGAAATAAACCTGTATTAAAACCTCCTGCATAATAGCTCTGCTAAGAAATTCATTTCACAGTGCTGTGTATAATTGTGGCTTGCAGAGGTCACTGTGAAGATTCAACATTTGCCAGCAGGTATTAACCAAGTAATATAAACACGGCTATTTAGAGACAACCTTCAGTTATTCTCAATCAGCCCAAACCACTCATGCCATTCTTTCCCTTGTAAACCACATCAAATCATTTAAATTATGTGTATTTCTTTAACACAGTATGAGATGCATCCCTTACACCACGTGAAATAGGGCCCTTCTAGGGAATTGGTCTGCAGACTGTTTGTCTTTCTTCTGGGCACAAAGAATCATCATAGGGTTTGGGTTGGAAGGGACCTTTAAAGGTCATCCAGTCCAACCCCCCTGCAGTGAGCAGGGTCATCTTCAACGAGATCAGGTTGCTCAGAGCCTCATCCAACCTGACCTTGAACGTTTCCAGAGATGGGACTTCTACCGCCTCTCTGGGCAACCTGTGCCAGTGTTTCACTAAGTGTAAAAAATTTCTTCCTTTCATCTAGTCTTGATCTACCCTCTTTTAGTTTAAAACTATTAGCCCCTGTCCTATCACTGCAGGCCTTGCTAAAAAGTTTGTCCTTGTCTTTCTTACAGGCCCCCTTTAAGTATTGAAAGGTTGCAATAAGGTCTCCCCAGAGCCTTCTCTTCTCCAGGTTGAACAACCCCAACTCTCTCAGCTTTTCTTCATAGGAGAGGCATTCCATCTCTCTGACCATTTTTGTGACTTTCCTCTGGACCTGCTCCAGCAGGTCCAAGTCTTTCCTGTGCTGAGGGCTCCAGAGCTGGACACAGTACTCCAGGTGGGGTCTCACCAGGGCAGAGCAGAGAAGAGAATCACCTCTCAACCTGCTGGCCACACTTCTTTTCATGCAGACCAGGATACAGTTAGCCTTTTGGGCTGTGAGTGCACATTGCCAGCTCATGACCAGCTTTTCATCCACTAGTACTGCCAAGTCCTTCTCCTCAGAGCTGCTCTGAGGACCCCTGGGGGGCATCACTTACAAGACAGGGCAAAAGATGGAGACAAAGAATGATGAGATCACTGTTGCTGTTTGCTGTGTGTAATCTCCAACGTGGCTGCCCAAATTCCCAGTTGATGAAGGTGAACAGTGAAGGTGTCAGCCTTACATCTGGCAGTGCTTCCAGGCTCCAGGTGATCTACTCCAGAAACTAAGCATAGCCACCACAAGCCCAGCTGTTCAGGCCTTGAGGGCACCCTTAAGTTAGACCCTAACTATCAACATAAAACATTGCCTATTCTAAGGACAGGTAAAAACTGGACACAATTCAGGTACAGCTACAGTTACAGTGTGAAAGAGTGAGGTTTTAAATTAAATTATGTGGTTAAGTTAATCAGTTATTCCATCCTGCTTACTGCTGTATCCTCCCAGGACGCAAGAAAAGGTATCACTATTTCATTTGTCTGCAGTTTATTGCCCACATTCTGCACAATGCTGGTTTTAAGAAAAAAAGCAGGTGGCAGGTATGAGAGCTGGTTTGCTTTGTCCCAACTGCTGTTACTCTGGGCCAGGTAAAAGAAAACAGCTTTTCCGAGAGTAACTGCACGTATCCAAACAGGAAAGCTGGGTCACGCAAAAAGAGAGCAGAAGAGGTACTAAGCAGGAGGCTGTGGTAGAGCTCACATAGTCTGTGGGAACGATGGCAGGAGAGGGAACACATCCTGGGACCTCCACATTTCTGTACATCACTCAGGCTTGGAAGCCACTGGAAGCTGCTGGCATAACCCTCACCAAACAAACCACCTGAAAAGACCTAATGGCTGAGGAGAAGGGGGAGGAACCAGACTTACTTTCAAGTCCTTCATCTGGTCTGTCTCACACCAAGGGTTTTTGCTTTCCCTGTTTACAAGCTTACCACCTCAGTATCAGAGAGACAAGGACTCTTTGCACACTCATTTTACAGAAAAGGTGTGGAACTGGTACCTCAGTTCTGGCCAGTGGGGTTTGCCATTTACTCTTCCAAATCTTTGTCTCATAGAAACAACAAGGACTAGGAAGGAACTATGATGGTGATTTTTTTAAATCTTTTTCCAAACACTAAGAATCAGAAATAAAAATATTAAATTATTTGATATGGTTTCAGAGGTTATAGAAAAAGGTAAGTTAGATTATTATGTACTTCATATGAAACATGCTATCTTTTTATAACTTTTTCAACTTCACTTAAAATTTTGTGTAGGTAACTCAATGCTGTCTGTTCAACTATTGCAATTATCTCACTAAGCCACCTGAACATTTCAATATAAAGGTAACTTTTGCTGTTCTGCTATCTAGAACAAAATTTGCCTTAAAGGATAAAATTTTCCATAATGTGGTTTAGGGTACATGGTCAGAGAAAGCCGAGTTTGCCACAGTTAATCATACTGTGCAGTCCACTGGAACAGCTCATGAAATAAGACATTACACAGAGAAAATAAGAGCCAAGTTTATCTGGCTCCTAAATTGTTGCTTCCCAAGCCAAGCACAATGTTTTCTGTCAAGCACTTCGAACACAAGGATTCACAAAAAAACCCCCAAAAAAACACAAACAAAAAAAACAAACAACACAACAAAAACCCCCAAACAAAAAACCCTCCACATAGCCTCTCACCCATGAGAGATGCTTCTGAATACATTCAATGCACATTCTTCTGGTATTCCACCTGTTTTCTCAGACTTATCATTGCCATCTCCATCAAAAAATGACCATGCCATACAAAACTGTAAACCACTAGAAGTGCTAAATAGCAGAGTCTGAGAGCATATTTGCATATTTCTACACATGATTTTTCTATGCCAATTTTTACTAGATTTCAGTATTTCAAGATGTTTGGATGCCTGAATACGAGGATCAATGCCCTTTTCTGACTATTCAGAAACGTATGACTACCTGTTGAAATATACTGAAATGTTTTCTAGTATCCTGCTTTGCATACCCATCTAGGATGCTTCTTAAAAACTGGTTCTTT
>NW_010321195.1:97495-99153 GCF_000700745.2 Antrostomus carolinensis
TCCCTATGGCACTTCAGAAGGAATGTAGCCATGCCAAGTTTTGGAACAGCACAGAATGAAGATCCATTTCTAATCCCCCTTGCCCATCCACATAATGACTGAAGATTTAGCTCAATGACCTATTAGTATAGACAATAAACATAACCTTACGGTGACTGAGTTTTTGAATACTCAATTCCTAGTTTACTTTCCAAAATCCAGGCAAAGCACATTAAGAATCTGCATTCAACCTCTTTCTTCTGTTAAATTTTTAAATTTTATTTATTCCAATTAATTCAGTCAGGAAACAAGACTCAAGCTCCTAATCTGTTAAGACATTATTTGGTTACTGCTAGAAATCGCATTTGCCCACATTGCTGTTGCTTTGCACCTCTCAAAACTGTTTATTATGATAGTTTAGATAATAAATAGTTCTTTAGATACACACATGTGCATGTGCAATTACCTGCATAAATTCCCAAATAAAAGTTAAGGTCTATATGTTCAGTCTCATTTGCTCCATTATTTCCATTTGTTGTGACATTCAACTTTTCTTGATGATTTGCCCTGTGGAAATGCATACAGAAGATAACAATTATCAAATCACAGTCTGCAAATATTTATGAGTACATTTAGCTGTTTCTAGATGTAACTCTGTCGAAATCTTTAGTTCAAAGGAACTCATGTACTGATGTTGTCATGCATCACACCATGAGTAGAAGCAATCACAGGCTACACTTCAGCATAAAGTTTAATTTTTTTCCCCCCATTCAAAATTAGTGGAGATCAGAAAAAGATAAAGCATAGTCTCAAATTTACTAGAACAGGTGTTTCCCCCCACCACCATCTATACAACACTGATTTCTATTAGACAAATAGCTCTTGATTGAAAAGGCAGAAATGACTGACCAGTTATTACCACTAACTTACCAGTAAGAAAGCCACCAGTCCTGCAGCACATATGCCACCTTGAGTAAAAGAGGCAAAGAGAACAATCTTACAAAATGAAAAAAAAAAATTAGAAAATTAAATTTCCTTGCTATTCTTTCATGTTCTCTGGGAAAACATCGCATATTCAGGAAAGTATGCCATCCAGTCTTTCAAGACCAGCAGCAATTTGCAAAGCACATTAGAAGGTGCATTAGAACTCTCTACAAAGAAAGAAGTTACCTTGAATTACCTTACATGATAGCAAACTAAAGGAAAGCAATACACTTGAGCAAACAAAACACAGTAGCTCTTCCTAATGTATATTAATTGCACACTGAAGAACTCATTTTTTCAGTTCCTAAATTTGCTATTAGAGATATTCCAAAACGCGTTTTGACTAACAAACTTTCTGATGTTACCAGTCCAGAAATTTGTGTTTATGGGAAATAATTACCAGAAACATGATGATGACAGAAGGAAGGGAGGGAAAAACTCCTACTCCTGCCTTCCTTCTGTGCTAAGAGGTGATTACAAAACCTGTAACTGGGTTATTTACCTCAAAATACACCTCTGTTCACGTGAATTTAAAGTTCTGGGTGGTCTACTGCAGAGATTTCATCTTGCTAAGCTATCTTTCCAACAGACTCAATTCAAGCACAAGCAAAAAGGAAGTAATATGTCTAAATATATAGACTAATTTTTAAAGCTGAGCCAAATCATTTCCATGAAATGAATTTAAACTTTCTCAG
>NW_010321195.1:99178-111626 GCF_000700745.2 Antrostomus carolinensis
CTTCACACGGTTTCCTCCGCTCACTATTTCTTTCTGTAAGTTTCAAAATAATTTTCCTTGTTTAAAAATTCTTTTACATACCTGCTGCAGTCTGTATTACACACAGTATTTGCCTATCCTCTTCCTCACTTTCTTCTTCTGCTAAACAGTGACCCTCCTTCTAGCCCTTCTCATAACCTGCACTTATCAGCAGATGAGCTTTTCTTTAAACACTTCTCAGACTCCCATATCCAGTCAATCTCTTTAGCTTCCTTCAACTGGGAACACACTGATTGTTCAGATTTGTTAAGCAATGTATTATACACCCTATGATTCTGTTCTCTATCTCAAAAAATTAGACTGGCTTATGATTTTTGTGTCAAGCTGCCAGTAAAACAATTATTTTACTGAAATACTAAAATGTTTGAAATAAGGATTGGTGCAAGACCTCTCAATGCTGTCTCAAAACTCCATGCAGATATATAAAATTTTATGAGTATACTACAAAATTATTAAAGAACACCATGCTCCCAAACATTTTAGCTGAAACATCACAGTCACAAGCATACACTATGTTAAAAAAAAAAGGGGGGGGATAGAGAAAGGGAGAAGGAGGGGGAAGGGAAGTGGGGGAGGGGAAAGATGGGAAAAAAAACCCGGCAAACCCAAAATACGTTCAGTATTATTTGTGGCTCCCGAAAACATACCTGTGCCAAAATATTGAATACTAACAGTATAAAAATCACAAAGTAGTTTGCTCCTGCAGTAAAATATTTTCTGTAAACCTTAAAGTTTATTTTTCCCTCAGAGCGACTCTCCTCTGGCACTGCAGCCAGTGCATTTTCAGCCTGGGAAAAAAAAACAAAACAAACAAATAACAAAAACCAAAACAAAACAGAATAAAATCATCAACCTTGCAGTCATACATTCAGACTAAGCTACTTGACAGTCATGGTTCAGAATTAGCAAACAATTAAATAAGGAGATAAAGTGATTACACAGATAAAAACTTTTAATATCAGAACTATGGCTTGGAAAAAAAAAATTTAGTCTCAGTGCAGTAACAGTGAGAAATCTACTCTGCAAAATGACACTATGAGGATTTTATTTTGCACTGCATCACAGCACGTAACATGACTTCACTTACAGCCAGAAATATTTATTCTGACAGCTAAAGCAGGTTTTTCTTTTCTTATACACTTCCTTCAGTCATAATAGCTCTAGAAACAAAGGCCTTGACTTGTGAAAGATTCTGTTTTCAGACTGCAAGTGTGTGTTACCTTTCCTTTTCAGAAAAGTATTTAACATAAATTCTCTTCTGCAAGTATGCACGAAAATCAATTGACATATGCCCAGAGTAAATAACTACCCATAAAGTTCTAATCACCTCTTTGTAAGTACCAACAAAGCATCTGTCAGTAAAACAACAAACGAGAAATCATATTAAGCTAACAATGGATTGGTGACACTGAAAGACAGAAAAGGTAAAAATGAGACAGACAAAGAAGGCAAAAGAACTATTCAAATGAACAAAATTCTGTCCCGGGGATTTTTTACAGTATATATGATAGAAAAACTAGTGCCAGTTCAGTGGCCACTTAACACTTAATTTTGTTGTCAGCAGACATGGCTGTACAAGAGCAGTGGAATCAACAGACCTGACTCAGATGTGAAAGGAGAAATCCCACCTACTCCCCTATAAAAGAAGAGAAGCCTATCTGGTTTTTCTGTTTCTCCAGCCACCCCTCCCCACCCCACACCCATCCAATAGCTATAATGCTGCTAAAAAGTTTGGCACACCTTTGTGGATTTAATAGTGGAGTCAGCACTGGGACATTAATAATATCAGATAATTAATGGTTTTGGGTAGAAAACCATTCCTCCAAAAAGGTACAAAACCCAAAAGTCTACCTTTTTTTTTTTTTTTTTGGAGCCCCCTGTTTTTCATTATAGAAAAGAAAAAGAAATAATAATATATAAAATACGTGGGATGCAGGCCCTCTGCAGCTGCAGCCCAGGTGGCAGGACTGCCAAGCAATCCCAGCACTGGGCAAATCCACCACTGGTGAGCTCTCACCTGCTAATGCAATCCAACAATCCCTCAATCCCTGGAATTCAAATGCAGCAGGGAAAGCCCTTATCAAACTTTAAATGAAAATCCAGCTTACAAGAACTGAGAAATATCTATCCTTTGAGCACTCACAGGTAGTTGTTCCACTGCTCCATCTTTCTGTGAGTGGACAGAAGATTCCTGGGACCAGACAGAGGACTCCGAGAAGGTTCGGCTCCGGGCAGACTTCAGGTTGGGGGTTCCTGGAACCGACGGCTGTTCTGCCTCCTCATCTTTTTTCAAAAGGGAAGCAAAGTCGATGCCAGATCTCAGGAACTCTGAATAGGTACCTTTCCCCACCATTTTACCCTACAATTAATATAAGCTTTGATTATCTTCATTATACACTTTCTGTAAAGGACAATTTTTTTCCATCTATCCTTTGCTGCCTCTGGGTTCTGCAGCTGCTGAGCACACATCCCACAGCAGCAACTGAGCTGAAGCCTCTAACTACCAGTTCCTCATTTAGAAGAACAGCTCTTCACAACCTAACCAGTCCCTTCCCGGCAGCTAACCAGGTCAAGGAGCACACAAACGGGATGACAAAAGTCCCAGTTACAACCAGGTGAGAATTACCTCCTTGGAGGAGCTGTGGGAGACAGCCATGCAGCTTTAGGACAAGCTGTTGAACTACATACATAACCATCTCTCTTCTTATATGACTCAAGGCTAGGGGGATAGGGATAAACAGCAGCTTAGTTTTCGGGTCCTCACAGAGGTCTACAAGGAGCAATGCAGATCATTTCCACACTTACAGCTCTATCACAAACTCATTTCTAGAAAGCTACTGTAACTTTTAAAGAGATCTGAATGGGACGAAAAAGACAGCTAGTGCCTTTTTCTGCAACTTTGTGACGCATCAGAAGTCCTGTGCAGTACTTCCCTACCCAACATTAACAAAACCAAAAACACCCCAAAGAGCTGAAGTTCTTGCATTTCCCCTCTACCCACAAATATCTGGTACAACTAAGTCTGGAAGGAACCAGTTTCACTGAAGGCCTGCTCATTCTCAAAGGTATCTGTGAACATTTCTGAGCCGTAATTTAAAAAAGGGACTGTTTGCAAAAATCAACATTGTTCTTACTTCACACAAAAGTGTAAAAAACAAGAATAAAAGCAAAATACATTATACATACGTAGGATAAAAATAAATATGTGAGATTACATATATGCATGATAGAATTCAGAAATAGATTTTTCATGGCAGGTGTTCTAAGAAAAATCAACTTATTTCATTAATAATTTTAAATCTTTAAAAACATATATGGTCATTAGTAGACAGAAAACATATTTACAAACCAAAAATAAAAATCTTTAACTATTTTTTTTCATTCTTAGATTAAAAAGGATAATTAGAAATTATGTGAGATATAAAAGTACAGACACTGGAATCACTTACATCTTTTAAAATTAGAATCTGATTTGCAGCACGGAGATACTGCAACTGGTGAGTGACCAAAACAGAGATTTTCTGATGTAAGGCCTGACAAATACACCTGCAAAGAGATGGAAAAATTAATTGAAAAATTAATTAAAAAAAACGAAGCATCCTAAAGCATTTTGACTATTTCTGGTAAACATCTATTCAATTATACAGTGTTTAAAATAAGGAAAAAAGATGTCCATACTTACTAGATTTATAAAAATTACACTTAACAAACATGCTCCTTATTTAACTTTGTAAGTTTTCAAGGTAGAGAAAAGAAATTTCATATTTCTGGGGTGAGAGAGGAGGAAATGCCTTACAGACATTTCATTAAAATTGTCTCAAACATCCTCCTAACAAATGTACATGCCATAAGCTGAATTGCATAGAGGGTATTTAAAAAAAACCAAAAAAACCCAAACCACTAAAGGAAAGAGAAAGCAAGGCAACACACTGTGGGCAATTATGGAAAAATACAGTCAATAAAAGTAACTTCTTTGAGATGAGCTTTCAGAGCAGCTGTAACAATGAGCCACAGAGTTCTGGAAAATTAAACAGTACTACTGATGTGAGCAACACCCAGGTAAGTATTGAGGTAAAGGAGTGAGATCCTTCAGCCATCTCTGACCTTTTCTCACGGAATCAGGACTTACCTTCCCATCTAGTACTTTATGTGCTTCCCTTAGAGGCTTCCCCAGAAGCCTGGGATTTGGAGAGAAAAGTGAAGAAGGGACTGGGCACACCAGAACCAGTCATCAAGTGCACTTTTACAGTTTTAGCAGAAAAGATATCTGGTATCTTTTCAGCAGAGCCTTGAAAGGCCACCAGAAGAAAAAAAAAAAAAAAAACAAACCAAAAACAAAACCAAAAAAAACCCCCAAACCGTAGCAGTGGAGCAATAGTTCACAAGTGCAGAGGTCTGCAAGCGTGCTCTTCAGGTACAACAGGGACAGCACAGACACAACTGAGTATCCAACACTACCAATGCTCTCATTGCCTTCACCCCCACAATAACACAGCACGGAGACAAACCCTTTGAGAGGACATCCCTTTCTCACTCCCCATCTTAAGAAAACAAGGAAAACTGATACTGTCTAAAACTGAAGTGTCCAGTGAATGCATAAGCACAGCATTTTCCACTTGCATCAGCAGTGCCTTTTGGAAGATCATCTCACAGTTGTCTCAACTCAATCTGCTGTTCCTCATACTGCCGAGTGGTACTGGGGCCCATGAACTGGACTTCTAGACAAAACCAAGCAGGAACACACGCTTCAGTAGCACCTCTCATCAGTATTCAGCTGACGAGGAACGAAGCCTGCAGGGCCAGGCTGCAGCCTGCTCGAAGGAGAACCTTCTGAACTGCACGGGGACCTTGGCACTGTGCGTTTCTCTCCACAGATTCGCTCCTGTTGGGCTCATTTTCACTAACATGCTAACTCCCATTTGCTAACGTGACACAGGAGGGTGGCAGTCACCACAAAATAAAACCAAACAAAACCATCTCCCTCCCCAAATTCTCTCTCCTCATTCTCCATAAACACACAAGGAAAACCACAGCAATCCAATAATACAAATTCAATGCAGAAATACAAATTCAATGCAGAAATACAAATACGCAATAAGGGGAGAAAGGCAGAAAAAGAATATGAGCTTAACAGCAATGATATCATAGTGTTTACTGTGTTTCATACATTCATTCTGTATATATCCAGTTAACTCCCTACACAGCTTTTAACATCTATTTTATCACTCCTACAAAGACTGTAGGAAGCAGAGTACTATAAAACGGTTAATACTAGTACTAGTCAGCATAATTACATGCAGAAAGTACATTATAGTGTTCCAAATAAACTGTGCAGTTAAATTAAAAGCAACACTCTTCCTGAGAAAGTTATATGCTGGCTATGCAGCATTCAAGAAGCAACTATAAACCCATGAGGTCATTCTTAAGTGGACAAGATAACAATTAATGGAGGTATTTACAGCAGCATAACTATTTGAGCAGTTGCAACTATTTACACACCAAGCTTTTCGTAGGAGTATTATTTTGGTGGGGTTACTGTTCACCTTCTGAGCAGTCACTGAAACAAGCCACATGGCACCTAGAGCACCAGCTGAAGACATACAACAAAACACCATCTTCAACAAAACCTATCCAGAGAACTGGACAAAGATCAGAGAGGCTACAGGATATTTACCAGCCTAGCAGGAAAGCTGCCAAAAGAGAATATATTGGGTATTGACCATGAAGGGATCTAGCTTTCCCTTACATAACCCCACAGCCTATATACCACTTTGATCACTGAATTTTCTGTGTGCCAGATATACGTCTAATAGCTTACTGCAACAAACTAGCCACTAGAAAATCAGATGGCTGAAAACCTTTCAATCTTGATCCTGAGTCATGGTGAGCTCATCATACTGTCAGTCTGCATTTGGAGGAGGGAAAAAAAAAAGAAGATAAAAAAAAGTGGGTTATCACAGCATCAGAGCAAACCAATTAGAACTGTCAGAGCTGTTGGCACAGCATCCTGCATGATCTTGATCTCAGGAGAGAAGGCAAAAATGACCTCTGTGGAAATATAAATTTCCACTGATATATCAGGTCACTCAATTGAGAATTTCCAGGAAAAAAACCCAACAACTCTCGATTTGATGTCTATCTGGGTAGATAACAGGTGAGTAGAAAAATTGTTGTCACAACTCACTGGCATGAGCACAAGGAGGAAAAATTGCAACAAAGAGCGTATACTTAGATCTATTACCAAGTTAAACAACTCACTGCTCACACAACTCACTAGAAAATTTTGCCATTTAAAATACTATATCATGAAGCACAGAAGTTGAAAAACTAGTCAAATACTAAGTATATACTTAACATCTGTTTTAGAACATCAAACTACTTGAGCTTTATGTTTGAAACTTCTTTTTAAAAAAAAAATCTCTCTCACATTCGACAACATCCATTCTGCAATTTACAGGGAGCATTAAGTTTGTACAGTGCCTTGGCTGCCACAGAAGACTGAAACCAGAGTTTAAAGAGAAGTTCAGCAAAACCAAATGTGATAAAAGGGCTGGCACAAAACTGAGACCTCAATGAATTCTTATTAGTGAAAACCTGGTATTGTCCTAGAACTGAAAAAGAAAAAACAAACAAACAAACAAACAAACAAAATAGTCCATAAGTGTTTATGTTTTTAACTGGTTACTTAGTTTGATCGCACATCTACTTCTAGAAATACTGTTCCGTGTAGCTGAAGAAAAGCAACGGCAGGTGAAACACCCAATTCTAGGTGAAGCACCATCTGACAGTGTCTCCCTGTCCCACTGACAATGCAGAGAATTCAGGGAAAGTCTGCCTCAACAGGGGACATACCCGGTCCAAGAGTTCAGATGTCCACTGGAACACACCCAGAACTCCCACCACCTTTTCACTTGTAGTTTAAAACCCCACAGAGGCCACCCTCCTTGTGCTTCTCCGTTACTCTCTCGAGGACCATACTCTGTTAGTTAGACTGTGGGCACATTTAATGCATCACAGCAGGACAAATTACTGCACGAAATGCAGTCACCATTGCCACGTTTATTAAATACACAAGCACATGCAGACAGACACACACACAGAGACAGAAGAGAAGTGGATAGAGAAGACCCAAAGGTTCTTCAGCCTCTTCAGTACAAGGAAAATGGGGGTGAAGGGACTACAAGAGTTGCATCCTCTTCCCCAGGTAAGAATCAATTTAAACTTAAACTATTCCTGACAGATGCTGGACATGTTGTTCTGTATTTTCATTTGTTTGAAGCTCAACAACAGAAATTTCAGCATCCTTGAAAATGTATTCCAGGGCCAAGCTACCTTTACCATTACAATTTTTTTTTGCCCTCTAAAGTACAAGTCTACATCTTCTGGTACAATTTAAATCCACTGCTTCCTGGAGGACAGTAGACTAGTTTATACCTGTCCCTTTATACATTAAGTCTCTCTCTTTCATGCCTCTTTTTTTCCTCTTCCAATACAAAAAAATTAAATTTCCCAAATCCTTTTTTTCCCTTTTCACAGAATCACAGAACATTGGGGATTGGAAGGGACCTCAAAAGATCATCTAGTCAAATCCCCCTGCCAGAGCAGGAACCTAAATGAGATCACACAGGAAGGCGTCCAGGCGGGTCTTGAATGTCTCCAGAGAAGGAGACTCCACAACCTCCCTGGGCAGCCTGTTCCAGTGCTCCGGCACCCTCACTGTAAAGAAGTTTCTTCTCAAGTTTAAGTGGAACCTTCTGTGCTCCATCTTACACCCACTGCCCCTTGTCCTATCATTGGGCATCACTGAGAAGAGCCTGGCTCCATCCTCATGACATTTGCCCTTAACATATTCGTAAACATTAATTAGGTCTCCCCTCAGTCTCCTCTTCTCCAAGCTAAAGAGACCCAGCTCCCTCAGCCTTTCCTCATAAGGGAGATGCTCCACTCCCTTAATCATCTTGGTGGCTCTTTTATTTTAAGTGAGAAACAGTTTCCTATCTTTTTTTTTTTTCTTCCCTCCCTTGACACCCAAATGTTCTTGATGGGCTCGCTGGAGTCCGTAGCTGGTCCACATTTTTTGGAAGTGCACAAAACTGCAACATTACTCCAGCTGAGACCTTACAGGTACAAAACGTAACTTGGGGAGGGTTACTTCACCTGTACTGCCTTAAATTCCAGGGCGCAGTTTCCTTAACAAGAGCATGATGCTGCTGACTCATCCTGGATTTGTGATCTAACACAATCCACACCTCCTTTTCCATAAAACTTCCACATTACTGATCCCTGCTCATTGTATGTTCACGAAGTCAACAATCTGCACTTCTCCCTGCTGCGTGCATCTATTAACTCACATCCTGTAACCAAAGCTTTCTAAATCCCTGTCCATCTACGGAACTGCCAGAAGCATCGCCTGGTTTTCTGTCACCTGAAAATGTAGCATCAATAACCTTCATTCATTATCAGGAATGACTCAGGATCGATCTCTCCAGAAATTACACTCTTCCAATTTGACAAAAATAAACAAGCAAACAATATGTTAACAAACCTAAGTAACAGTATACTATCACCCATTCAAAAAATCTGTTGCACTTTGACAGCAAACTTCTATACAATTTGAAAAAAAATAGTTTGAGCTTTGATACTGCAGAGCAAGCAGCAGAAGACAGTTACTCAGAAGGGGGCCCACAACAACACAGTGCTCCTCTATGCAAAGGCAGCGGCTTGGCACTTTCATCCATACAAATCCTCATTTGTTCTTCCTTCCTTATCAGGTTTTCTTTTCTTTGAGACAAGTTGCTCTTTAATCTTTTTTTAAGTTTTTATCTCCAAGAACCAGCTTTCTTTCACCTCTGCAATGTGTCTCATCTTTAATGATTCCACTTTCTTCCTTACCATTCTTTTTGCCTCTCCTTTTTCAAAGTTCACATGCAAGTTTAACTTTACTCTAGTTAATACTTATATTTGTTTCAGTGGAAATAACCACTGAAATGAAATTAAAGCACATGCAGAAGTGCTCACAGGCATAAAGCCTTTGTTATATTAATTTACTTACTATATTTGCTTTCCTCTCCTTTCCCCTTAAATTTAAGTGGTTTAGGGAGAACAATCCCCCCTCGTTGCTTTCGTACATTTTAAAGTTTACAAAATTTCAGAATGGGGGTGGGAGGAGAGGTGCGATAACTTTTGCGAGAGACAAAACCCACACCTACTTCTATTATGTGTTTCTAATTCTACACTCACCTTGCTAACAAATATTTATCTCCATATCTCATGACAAGTCACAGCCTCCACTGGGCTGACATGTAAGGACAACTGCTCCACCACAAAATAAAGGTCTACAAAATCCATCGCTCCGTCCCGGGCACCAGCCAGCACTGAATGGCTGGAGAAAATACAGAAGCAGAGATACAGTGATGCTTCCTTTGGCACACATTTCCAGTTTCCAGAGTCCATATATTAGGGACTATTTTTTAGCCAGAGATCTTGGTGTTTAAATAGCTCTTAGTGAACTTTTCCTACATGAATCTGCATATCTCCCTCTTGAGCCCACTTCTGGTTTAGTGTTCAGAATACTTTTTTACAGCTGCACCCACAGACCACTAAAGCACACAACTACACTGGGGTTCTGCAAGTGGGGTTTTTTTCTTTTATACAGCGTGATTTTAAAAAACCCCAAAACAAACAAAACCAACAACAAACAAACCTCAAACCACGTACATTGCTGTGAGATAGAAACTGTAAAATTTTACAATTTTTTAAAACACAAAATGTACAGTGATCACACTTATGCTTTTCACTTTCTGGGAAAAAACCCCCAAAAACAACCAAACCCCGAAAGCCCAAGCAACATAACTACAACATATTCGTACCTTTTAAACTTATTCCTTACAATAAACACAACAAAGCTCAAGGAATTTCAATTGTATCATCTAAATGTGAAGGTATAACTAATATGTTTTTAAGAGCAACACCTTTAATACAAAAAAGAGGTACACAGCATTCACGTTTGCCCAGTACTTCTCTTTAGGGCTGTAACCACTGCAGTGGCATCAGAGGCATAATGAGCATGGACCAGGTGTGAAACACAAAGTGGGAAGCCTTAGAGATTTCCTTGATTTAGAGAGATCCTACTTGAAAGGGAGCAGAATGAAATCCTTAAATTTACACACCAACTCCCCTGTACACCAACACACAGTGGACAAAGCACGTAATATTCGTATGCCTTTAAACACAGAACTGACACACACACGGCACGGTTATCTTTGCTTGGTTCCTTTGACACGCTGACCATGTCTGTAACCCCTCTACAGAAATGAGACCTTCTAGCTTGTATCTGCTAGTTTTACAGGACTGATGAGCTCCCCTTGTTTTTAATTACCTACATCACCATAACAGCACTTTTTCCTCAAAGTTCCAATGTTACAGGAGATCTCCAAGCACACTCCACTTTGAGAGATATGAGACTGGAAGCATTCATGGACTCCTAAGGGCTCCAAAAATCAAATTACTTTAAGCAGACAAAGTAAATGCAGCCAAGAGGGTCAACCGTGTCCTAGGTGCATCAAGCACTGCATTGCGAGCCAGTCGAGGGAGGTGATCATCCTGCTCTACTCTGCACTGATGTGGCTTCACTGTGAGCACTGGGTGCAGTTCTTGGCACCACAGTATAACAAGGATGTAAAGCTACTAGAGAGTGTCCAGAGGAGAGCCACTGGTGAAGGGCTTAGAGCGGAAGACATACGAGGAGAGGCTGAAGTTACTTGGACTGTTCAGCCTGGAGAAGAGGAGACTGAGAGAAGATCTCATCATGGTCTGTAACTTCCTCACAAGGGAAGAAGAGGGGCAGACAATGATCTTTTCTCTTTGGCGACCAATGATAGGACCAGAGGAAATGGCAGGAAGATGTGCCAGGGGAGGCTTAGGTTGGACATTAGGAAGAGGTTCTTCACCCAGAGGGTGGTGGAGCACTGGAACAGGCTCCCCAGGGAGGCAGGCATGGCACCAAGCCTGACAATATTCGAGAAGCATTCGAGAAGCACAATGACCTCAGACACATGGTCTGAATCTTGGGATTGTCCTATGCTAGGGCAAGAGCTGGACTCAATGATCCTTGTGGGTCCCTTCCAACTCACAACATTCTGTGATTCTATAAATATCCAGATCCGCATACCTACTTAAAAAAAAAAATAAATCTTTTTACTGATTTTCCCTACTTCATTTTGCTCCTCCTGTCAAGCACTTCTGGGGCTTAGGTAAGAATGCACTGAGGAATTCAGGATCTCTTAATCCATGCACTTCACATGATGGAATTTCTCGTTCTCCTTTGCCACCAGTTCAATTCTTCTTCCCCTTCTTCTGCAATTACAAAGGACACCTTCGCCACAAAACCATGCCTGCTTCCCTTCCCTCTCTTGCAGAGGAATGCTCAGTTACCTCAGATAGCAAGGGAGAAACTTTATGACCAAAGGACACTTGGTCAACTTGCCAGGTGACTCTGGTCAGCCT
Source organism: Antrostomus carolinensis (assembly GCF_000700745.2). NCBI lineage: Eukaryota > Metazoa > Chordata > Aves > Caprimulgiformes > Caprimulgidae > Antrostomus > Antrostomus carolinensis. The sequence continues at coordinate 110,723 of NW_010321195.1, forward strand.
CAACATATGATTATCCCATGACCCACTGCCCTTGAGTTCCTACAAGGGGCCTTTGCCTAGTACCAACACGCTGCATCTGAAAAGATGCTAAGGTTCATTGCCGTGCTGTGATAAATGCTGTGATTTCTTCTTCAGCTTTTATCTACTTCCAGAGGCAAAACTGAGAGAGAAAAAACAAATGACCACACATTCAAAACACCTTCCTGCTAAAAACTAACAAAAAACCAGCAACAACAAAAAAATTGCAGAATTCTGTTTATAGTAGGAATGATACATCTGCACATAACACTGCCACGTATTATCACAATGTTAGGCCTGATTTTAAAAGATTCCCAAACTGTCCTGCAATTCTGTCTACCCTCACAAGCACAGAGGAGGAACAGAAAGAAATCAGGCTGATCATCAACGGAGACTGGCACACAGCTCCTATCACTTGAAAAGATACAAGGGAAGAACAACACCTAGAAGAGCATCTGTCCAACTGATGGAATATAGATGTCATTTTAAAAAAAAAAAACAACCCACCATTTTTGAGTCAGTAACACTGATGGGACACAATTTAATTTCTGTCCAAAGGTGATCTGAAACCACATAAAAATATATAGAAATATATATATATAGAATATATATCCTATATATTCTATAGAATATATATATATTCTATATATCCTATATAGAGAGAAATATGCTTACAAAGATGCACAAGGAGAGCAGGAAATTTCTTGGGATTCAAGCACAACTGAATTATTTTCTTAGAACATCAGAGGCTATTCCAAATTTCGTCATACAATGAAATGTGCTAGTGTATCTGTATGGCTGTCCCTCATTTCAGAACTAGAGGTCTCAAAATACCACATTCCTTAAAAGTTAATGAAAAGCTATTCTTTTATATATATATATACAC
>NW_010321195.1:111684-146860 GCF_000700745.2 Antrostomus carolinensis
CAAATAGATACAAAAATATAGAACTATATTGGTGTCATTGCACTGGGACAAGGCTGAAGCATGCCTACTCTTAACTATCAAGAGAACTCAGAGGAAAAGAGGTTACAAATAAGATAAAAATAGGGAATCTCCAGTTTATACCTTACTAGGCCCCAAGGAATCTGACCAGTTGAGAGGAATTCATTGGAAAACTGGCTTTATCTGCTCCATCATCCACAGAACAACTTGTCTGTGCTATGGAAAAATTCTTAAGAGACACAATCCTTTATTAATAATATTGTGCACTATTTTCCCCAGTGCCTCTGTGCTACTCATTCTTTCGCATTTGAAAAGTATTTGTGTATTTTGAACTGTTTACCACAGCAGCTGAACAGAACAGGGAGAAGCAGAAAATGTGATGAACAGCCATTCACAGACCATAGCTTTGGGGAATTACTAGGAACATACCTATCTTTAGATGTAAACACATAGACCAGACACTTCTAAAAAAATTAAACATTAATATAAAATTACAAAAAAAAAGGGGGGGAAGAGTGAGTGAACTGAACAATATCCATTTCAGATTCTCATTAAATAACCCCCTGTTTCTTCCATCTTGTCCATTGTTTTATGCCATGCGGTTTGGACTCCTGGGGGCAGCTTGTATGAAGTGGTGTCTCAGACATTCCTCAGCACCATGTTCTAAGAAATCATTCTTGCCCAAGTCCTTTCTGTCTTCTCCACATTTCGAGCACTATTCAGGAAGCATTAAAGGACATGCCCTGCCTTATTATTCAAGGCAAGCTGCTGTACATAACACTCTCCCCACTACCCCCAGCACCTTTTATAGCTGCCACAAAGGCCTCAGAAGACAACTTCTGTTTCTAAAAAAGCCCTCCCTTAAGATCTTGAACATGGAGGCATCGCTCAGTTTTCCTTGTCACTACTACTCCAACCAGCACATTTTCTCCACAAAATGCTTTCATTCTACTTTTATCTGTTTCGTTCAAACTGATCTAGAGTTGGGGAGGAAAAGAACTCCAGCTAGTTCTCTCAGTTTCAAATTCTCTGAGATAATCTCCTTATTCCTCCTCACCTCTTCACATTTATTGGCTAAACACACAGCATGCTCACAGAGCAATGGTCTGTAGCTCCTTTATGGTTCTGCACATACAAAAATCCAGACTTCCAGTTTCGCAGCAAGATGTAGATATTCGCAAGGTCACAGCTCACATAAAACACAGGATAAACTGAAGAGGCAACCCAACCTCCTTTGCAAGGCACTACTGTACCTTCCTGTTTTCCTCTTTATTAAAAATACCTTAAGGAAGAGGCAGGTTGACAGCTCAAGTGAGTGCACTTTCATAACTCAGGCACTGATAAGAGTCAGATGGTCCAGTTGTAGACCGATCTTGGGCAGAACAGAAAAGCAGCAGCTAAAGCCTACATAGCTTCAACAGGCATTAAAGGAATTTGATGGGGTATGTGAACTATAGAAGTAATGATCTTCACCTATCCGTCGTGGCAGGTGAAAATGATCCTGCACAGAATAATGAATATAAAGCCTATGTGTCATAAAATTCTTACTCCATACTGGTTGATGGAAACAAAGAGTACTCATTTGAAGAAATCAACAAAATAAAATATTGAGGGGGATTCAGAGGGATCTCCAGATTTGAAACTGCAAACATCAACAGGATGTACAACGGAAAATTTAGATACTAAAAGCTTGCCCGCACAGGGAAAAAGGACACACATGCAATGCCAGTCAATACAAATGCTACAATCACTTCTGCAAGACAAGTTTTTGCAATTGTCTAGAGGTGGAGAGGAAGGAACTACAGTAAAATCAAATTAATTCATGTATTTGGAACACAGAATTCAAAGGATGTAAGAATGCTCAAGAAAAAGCTCTCATTTACAGCTTCAACCAAAGCCCACTGAATTCAGTCAATGGAATTTTTTCCTTCTAATAAATTCTAGATCATACCCTTTTGATAATGAGAGGAGCAGGCTATGAAGAAGCAAGGATGAAACACTGGCTAGGAATAACTGGATTATACTCATACTCTTTATGTGATGTAGATTAAGCAGTCTGAAAGAAAGGAGAGATGGAGAAGAGGATATTTACTGAGAAGGGAACCTGACTTTTAATGAACACTGTCCTATTTCTTAAGGAATGAGAAGTCCAGTAGCTGTCTATTTCATGATAAGCATATAAATTCTCTTCTCCTCTCTTACTGTTCTCCACAGCCTACCCTGCTGACCACAGTTTCTTGTTTCACCCAGCTGAAAAAAAATTCAACCATTCAAGAACTGAAATGAAAAATCACTCAAGAATTGAAGAAAGATCTGTAATTTTCTTTAGCCATTTGAATTAAGTGCTTATTACTATGCAAATAATGCTGCAGCAAACTAAGAACTGATTTAAAATCCCACTCCACATTATTCATAAAACCCAATACTCACATATGAAATTCAACAATTTCCTTAAGAAAATGGCACATATTCACTTAAGAATAACCCTAATTAAAATATCTTCAAAACAGACTTTTACATGGCTTTTAAAGATAAAGAACAAAATCACAGGGAAAAAACTATACACCTTTCAAATACATAAAATAGAGGGAAAACAAATGCAGAAAGTGAATGTATTAAGTTTTGTGAAGAGATCCATCTCCCCAAAAATGTTTTCTCAAGTTTTTCTATAAGGAATCAGAAGGTAACAATTATATTTTAAATAAAAATAGAGAAGTAACATACTTTTCAAACAAATGTCTTCCAACTTCAGCATCTACTGCACTCAGTGGATCATCCAAAAGATAGATGTCTGCATCCTGATACACAGCTCTACAAGGTTTAAAGAAAAGTCAGTATCACAAAGTCTTAAACTTGTTTACTTTAGTCACTGAAGTCTGACAATTTGTAAATTTTAGAAACAGTAAAAACACTAGCCTGGCCAGATTTACACGGGCCTTCTGTCCCCCACTCAGTGTAGCTCCACGATCTCCTATTACTGTTAGGTCACCATCTGACAATAATTCCAAGTCCTGTGAATGTGAAAGAACAGATAGTAAGATTTTTTAATTTTTTAAAATAATTTTAACATCAAAGATCAAGAAAGCTGCTTCAACATAACACTTTCTTATTTGGAAAGTATTACCTTATCGTCTCACATCAAAATACAAGGATTGATACCAAAGGAAATACCCACAGTTATTTTTTGGCTTTGTACCTTCAGCAAAAGACAATTAAGAAACAGGAAAAACAGGTGAGATCTTGAAGTTCACTTTTTCTACAGCTTTGCCAGAGGAATATACACTACTATTCTTACTGTTACATTGAACACTTGCTGGTGATTCAGAAAATCAAACTAAAAATTATGAAATATAACAGTAAATTAATTTTTGCTACAACAAAATGAGCTGTCACAATAATTTTATTCTTAGTGCAATGCATCCAAGAGAAATAACAACATTAACTACACAAATTTGGTTAATTTACAGGAGCTGGGGCTACGAGAGAAGAAAATTATACAGTGTTCCACATCCTATAATTGTGTTACCTAGTCAGGACATGCAGAAGTTTTATATTAAGCTATAAAACATATTCTGACTGTTTATTCACACCTTTATAAGATACATCAATTTGAAAGAAAACTATGAAGCAAATCTACTATGATGCAAATCTACCATCAGATATGAAGAGGCTTTTTTCCCAAATGCAGTTTGCTGTCTTTTGAAGTCACTAATACCTTAAGTTTAGACAACAGCACATGACTGAATATCAGCAGGAGATATTAAAACTCTACCTACCATGTGTAAAAACCTTGCCAAAAAAAATTCATCACAGTAACCATCTGTCTTTCACCTGTGTCACAACTGACACAAATATCATAACATGCTGCATAAAACCTTTTTAGCTGCCAAGCAAAATGTCTGTTTCTTGACAAAGCTGGCTTAATCCTCTTCTGTATCTCATGTCACAAACTCCTTTGCACACAGACCTTTCAAAAATATTGTTTTCCCAAAACTACTTGGGCTCAGCAAGTTCTCCAATATACAGCACTAAGGTTCTTTTGATAGCTGTTAGCAATGCATGATACATGACACACATGACATTTATTTTTTAAAAAGCATAAAGGATATTTACAAAATGGAAGTCACAAATAGGGCTAGCGTGATCATTCGTTCTCCAGCTTACGCTGTATTTACATACACACCTACCATAATACCAGTGAAACGGGCTAAATGCGGTTATGAAATTAAATAATTGGGAATAGCTTTTTCCAAATTTGTCTGTGCTTCACGTAAGCTACACCGCCCTCTAGTGAAAGTTTCAGGAATTACAAGAACACGCTTAGGAACGTCAAAAATAATTAGACGTTTCTGTTAAGCGACAGGATTTATTTCACATGCTACTAATAATAAGCAATTCTATATATTATACATTGCAGCACGTACCACAAGTCTGAAAGAACACTAAGACAAAAATAAAGATTGTGAAAATAAAACACAAAGAGAAAACCATACCTTTTTAAGAGCGCAGACTTTTAAAACATTTTCATATTTTTCTTTCTCATATTCCTTGTCAAATAGTATATTACTTCTTACTGTACCAGAAAACACCCAAGGCTGCTGAGAAACATAGGCAATTCTTCCAGTAACATTTATCAAACCCTTGTCTTTAGGCAGCTCACCAAGCACGGCACTTAAGAGTGAAGACTGGAAAAGATTTTTTTCAAAAAAAGTAAAAATCAAAAAGTTTGATTGCATTAAAGACATCACAGAGACTGGGCAATGTATACTGGCCTGATGGCCTATTTCACCTTGTCACTCAGCCTACTGCTAATAGTAGAAAAGCACTAGTATTCTTCAGATGAAGTCTAGAAGCAACATACAAAGTACTGTTTAACACCAAACCATCTCCTCCCCACCCCCAGAAGGACATCTGCCTTTCCTGAAGTGTATCATAGAAAGAAAGGAACTGTACATTTTCACATCTCTAGTCGTGTTTAACAGACTCATTAAAACCCCACTGAATGCAGCAAACATTAAGACTTACTTTTCCAGCTCCTACAGGACCAATCACAGCCAGTAATTCCCCTCGTCTGACAGTAAACGAAAGTTGTTGAAGTGCTGGGCTTTCTGAACTCTATGGATTTGAGAAAAAGTTAGGCTTCCTCAGTAATGAAATAGACACCATCAAAGCAACTCTTTAGAAACAGAAAATAATGCACATAAATCACTATAGATTAGCAACCCCTATGCCCACCATATTTTCAGGCATCCAGTTTGCCTCTTCAGTAATTCACAAACGCTTTAGCAGGACCCTAATCCTTCACCACAAACAAGTAATGCAGACAAAACAGTGTTCAAGGAATAAGGAACCCAAAGGCAGCAGAAGCAGCACTTCCTCAAAGCCCATGCATCCTCACTGCAGCTCAGCACAAGGCTGGGGTGGCAGCCTCAGAAACAGGAGCTCTCTGCTGGCCATCAAACCAGCGTTCACAGCCCTGGCACAGCACGCCCAGTGACTCCAAATAACTGGACAAATGCTGGAAAACAGAGGGGTGAAGCTCTCTTTGAGACCCAGGGAAGCCAGGCCTGTGTTTGCTCTAGTCACGGCTCTATCCAAAGTGAAAACAGAAAAATGCCGTTTGATTTTACACAACTTCATCCTTTATATCGTGGATTCTCAAAGACTTTTCACAGACAACACAGTGAGCTACTGTGTGAAAATACACTACCCTAGGATTGTTTGTTTAATATCCCTTTTCAGTACACCTGTCCTTTATGTTACACTACTGACAAGAGCTTATTCCTCAACATATGTTGCACCTCTCATACCAAGGTTGTAAAAATACCTATTTCTCATGAAAAGAAAGGATACTCATGTCTTTAATAGCTATGCTAAACCACAGCTCCTGAGGGCCTGGTGCAGCTCCTTCTTATTAAAACAAAACACTCTTCTAACAGGATCTGCCTTTACATGCATCTTAGACCACACTAGCATGACTGACACTAAAACACAAACAGGAAAATATATGTATTTAGGAGAAAAAAAAAAAAAAGTAGTAGTAGTATTTATATTAAAGGACCAAACGAAAACCCAGGCTGAAGCTTTGAGAAAGAACAGCAAGGTGAAGAATATCTAGAGTACCTCTCAACAACTTGCAGACTGCCTAAAATCTCCAGCCACCCTTTGAAGCTCAAGAGGCTGAAGAGACCACCAGCTAACCCCACACAGAAGATGCCGCATGACCAAGTTCTGGGACTGCAAAAAGAGGGAGCTTGCAACTCATCTCAAATTATTTGGGAGAGACACGGGCACAGTCTCCATCCACACCCATGACGACTGGGAGAGCTGGGCCAGCACACACACGTCCACTGGTGCCAGGAGAAATGCTCATTAGGCAGCAGCGTACCCAGAGCTCAAATCCAGTCCCTCGTCACAGCTCCCACCTCAACAAAGCACCGCAGGGTTCACATGAAATCGGAGTCAGACTGTGAGAACCCAAACTTGCACAACTCTGCAGAACTACTTTTGTTGCTATGATTAATTTCCACAAGGTGGCATCAACGGGGCTTTTTTTCCTTTTCTCTGCCCCCCTCCAATCACCATTTTACAATGAATTTGATTTCTCGGTCCAGAGTACACAGCTCAAGGTGCTCAGCCAGCGCTAAGGTCAGGGGAACTCTACCAACTTGTGGCAGCCAAGGCTTGTTTTTTTTGTTGTTTTTTTTTTTAACACAAACTTTGTAGGAAGATAAAATATTTCTTATTAAATCAACTAGTGTATGTGGAAAAAGTAAATAAGCTTTCAGACACACAGGCCCTTCTTCAGACCTCTTGAGGTTGTGCTTCTGTATTCACAAAAGCACAAAGATATTCCCACCCACACTCGGGTTTTCAAAAAAAATATATGAGCCTAAAAACATTATGGAAAATTTCAAGAAGTTTTTAAACTATTACCCAAATACTGTATATTTTAAAAGTATTGTTAAGATATCATATACACTATACAAAAGTAGTAATGCAAGCAAACAGCATGGCCACAAACACCTAAGGGGCATGGTATTTTCACAAAACAGCATTCCTTATAATGAAAGACAATTTGTCCTGAATTCATCACATCTATTTTTAAGCACTAAATTGAGGCACTTAAATTAAAGCACGGACTAATATTACAGCTAAGTTCATCTGACAGCTCATTACCACAAATGTCCCAGCTCCCCTGTGCCCAGTCAACTATCTGCACCTTTCACTTCCCTCTGTTTGCCACTTGCTCTTGCCTAACCTTGCAGCCGGGTCGTTCATGGGACTCAGCTATTAGACAACAAATCACATTAAAAGTGATTCATTTTCTATTGCTTTATGCCTCTGAACCGGTCCACTACAGGGTCGTATGTACAAGCATTAACACCAGCACAAGGGAGGGAACAGAGACACAGACTGTGAGGACAGCAGAATGATCCCCTCAGGGGCAGCAACTCCATAGATGAGCTTGGGTAGACCTTACATGTCCCTGAAGTCAAGAGAAAGAAGTAATTCACCTCATTTAAGGGATACAGAGATCATATAGTCCACAGAAGTACTGTACTACTTCAGCTCCTCATTTAAGAGACTAAAATTACAAGTGATAAATTTGGCCTCTGTTCAAATGCTTGAATTTTAAATCTAAAGTTGCTCAGTTGAGCAGACAGACTGTTCTGTAAACTCAAGGCATATCAGTAAAATCCCATACTGAAGAATCCCTAGCTCCATGCTGGTATCAGACTAGCCTGTGGAACTCAGATAATACTTGCCTTAGTAAAACAAGAGTGTGACCATGAATTAATTGGTTTTGTTTATCTTTTGATAAACTGTAATACACCATGTTAGGTTGTTTTCCTAAAAGTCTAGCTAATAATCCTTTTTTTACTTCTAGTGTTTTTGGATTTGTGGTTTGTTGAGTTTTTTAGTATCTCTTTTGAGATACTACTTTTGATCTTTAAAAATAAAAAAATATCATCCAGCTGTACACTGTCTATATAGAGATCCAAAGAGCCATGAGAAACCTCGTCAGGGCAGCAAGCTAATTTGGTTACTTGACAAAGGATAGCATATTTTTATTATTCCCTTTAAAACTCTCTTTCTCTCTCAGAACCCATCATCTTTTTAGCAAGCAACTCTATAAAATTATTTTGCATCATTCTAAGCATATATAAGACAAACCTTCTGAGCTGCTTTTAATAGTTATGGGAGAACTATTCTTCTCCCATGCACATTGCAATTAAATATGAAAATGAAAATTACATTAACAGTTTTGTGGGTGGTCTGCTTTTTTAAAATCAAAAGGAAACCAGTAACTCCAGTCATGCTGCCCTGCTTTATGCAATATAAACAAGTCATTAAAAGAAGAAGGTGTTTTACAGGCATATTATGCAACCATTTCCTATAAATTCTTAACAGTGGTACGTTGGGGAAGGAAACAAAGACTAAGAACTACATTCCATTTTGCATCAGAATGTATTCACCAGTGAGGTTTTCACAGCAATTAAATCTTTGTTCAATGTCTCAGAAAGAATTTATGTCACAGAGACAACTCAGACAGTAAAGCACAATAATGCAGCAGTTTTCTTTTGTAGCCAAGTAGTAGTAGGAGGTAGATCCTCACATTTATTTTCACACTTTATCTTCCTTGGGACACAGCACATGTAGGGGAAGAGGGCATATAACGGGAAATATGTGACATGTCTCATTTGTATTACATTTATATGCAAAATTCATTTTTAGAGCTTCCAGCATTTCCTAGGGAGACTGAAGCTTCCCTTGCACAAGGATACTGGCAGCTCATAATAGCTCCAACAATTCATCACAAATCACTGCTTACCATAGCAATTGCAGTTTTAAAAGAGAAACAGTAGTCAATCTTTGCCTTTCTTGCAGAGAAGGATGCAAAACAGATTTATCACCTGTGTACTGTCCCTTTTTCGAGTCATTTTGGTGCATTTTAAGCAGAGAACAATTTGTAGCTGAACAGTCTCAACTAAAATACACAGAGTAACAAATATGTGCAGACTAGTGTCTAAAGCTTTCAAACCAGTTATGAGAAGTACAATATTGTGCTGGTTCTACACTAATGAACTGATCAGCATTCAGTTCACAGAAAAAACCCCATACACTACGGCCCACCTTCTTGTGCTGCCTGTCCTTAATTCCAGTTTAAGTATCTCAGCTACGACACAGTGATGTTTAATAACAGATAGAAACGTACAGATTTTCATTTAGCATAATAACCAGGAACAGCTCCTTTTAAGATGCACTTGACAGTGTTTTCAGTACTATCCTACAGAGTTAGCTTAACATACTAACAGGATTCTCATACACAAGAGATGGAATACAAAACCAGCACTCTATACATAGACATACTGCTTTCTACACTTAAAAGTATGTGCAGTGCCATATTTATATACAAATATAATACTTTATATTTAGTAGAAGTAAACTTACCTTATCCCAATAGCAAGTCAAATCCTGAACATGAAGAACAACATTCTCATTATTACCATGTAGTTGTGGCTTGAAGTGTGAGACCTCATCAAGTATCAGAAAGTTCTGCAATAAAAGAAAATGACAGGATATTGCCTAATATGAAACTGGGAATCATGGAGGAAGCCAAGCACATGTCTTTGGAAGCAGCATATACAACACTAATTACGGGAGGGAAAAAAACAGCCACAAACTGATTGAGGAATTAAATTTCCAAAGCAATGCACAACTCCTTCAACAGCATACCTCTAACTAGCTAGCAGTCCCCTCAAAAAAACAAACCAAAACAACAAAAAAACCCCTAAAAGTTCAGATTTTTTAGCATAAAATTACTACAGGACTCTAACAACATTAACCTGCTCAATAAAAGAGAATTCTTGAAGCAAACGGAGCTTCAAGAACCAGCCCTGGTTTTCCCTTGAAACACTGGCATACCTTATAATTGTTTGATTCCCCCTTCCTGCACATAAAAGGTGAAATCCTCACTGCAACATCTTATCATTCCTCTGCTTTGATGGTGAATGATTACTTTATTTTAGTTTTGCTCAGAAAAACAATGAGGACATGGTAAGAAGCTGTCCACTGTCCCTATTAAGCACTTTTCCAGTGACAAAAATGCTGCAGAACACTATCTGAACCTCTCCTACTTTTAAAGTCCAGGGTATTAAGAAAAAACTTGCTTATCCCTGCATAACTGCTTGACTGCACTTTTACTACTGCACTTCTACATTATATGCCAGTCAGAGAACCTTTCCTTCAAGTTTCATAAATGTGCACTTTTTTACCACAGCTGCACTTCTAGCACACCTTGCCTAATGCCAGATTACAAACAGCTTGAAGACATTTAGAAAGGAAAGGGGCAAATTCTAGAGAAAATTTTCAAGGACAGTTACCACAACTTCAAGAAAATAAAAACAAACAAAACTCTCTATCATGCTTTGAACCACAGTGCATAAAAACCTTAAACAGGCCTCTAGTAGACAATATTTTGAGAAAAGAAGGAAAGCCTTGACGTTAGAAGTCAGGACTAGTTAAGAGGTACTGAGCTAACAGTTTGCAGATGCAAGATAGCTGCTGAAGACTTACGGAAGTCAGTAACTAAGAAGAAACAGAAGGAGGATGCCAGGAGCCATGGAGGGCAGGAAGAGCACTGATAGGTGTTCACAGGCACAGAGATGCTGCTCAGACTCCAGCTGGTGGGTATCATTTCAGAGACCGGCGGGAAGTCAAGCGCTTTAATGCAGCAGTCTGCAAACCCCATGCACATATACATACATCTCCATCACAAGGCAAAGTGCAAAGCCACACGTGTCTGAGCTCTCCAGCCAGGTGAGTATTGCTGAGTGCTGTTTTAGACAGACAGGCCCAAACAGATACATGTGTAAAAGAGAACGCGGGATAAGAGGGTGGTAGGCAGGGAAAGAAACCCCAAACACAGCCTGTATCAGTACTGGGGTGTGTGGCTTGAGAAAAGACCTCAGAAGTGTGATTTGGATTTAGAAGACGGCTGAAATACCAGGGCAGTTATAAGCAAGGAATTGGTCTCTCATCATTTCTGCATTTACCAGGAATTTATGCTCTAGCAGTAGCATTCATCCCAGGTATAAATCCTAGCTAGCCATTTAACAGAAAAATGTTACTGTATCACATACGGAAGATTTCAAATAAAACTAGTACAAATGAAGAAAAAAATTATATGGTCAACACCGTGAATTTTAAACTTGGGGAGGGGGGGGGGGCAGATATCAACACTAGAAATAAAACTTTCAAATGCAGTAAAATAACTTAAGCTTTAGAGACTTTAATATCTTAAAACATTGTTCCATTCTTTTTGTACTTAATAATCTTCCATGCAGAGAAAAATAAAGTTGCTATCCTCCACAGGATGCTGAGAAGCAAACATTAGCTTGAGATATGACCATGTCCTTGGAAGAGAAACCTTTATCTTTTGTATCCAGCTGAAACTTGTCCTTTTTTCTGCATGTCTGCCAAAATAATCCTCTGAAAAACAACTACTCTCACTTTGTTTCATGAGGGAACCTTGAGCCTATGGCTCCGCTACAAAACGGTGAATGAGCTTCAAGAAGAGATGCAAACCAGCTCTCAGATACGTAGCCAGGCTGAGGGGCAGAGAGAGCTTAGGTAAAAAACACAGTAAGGAGACCACAATGTTCTTCCTGCTACACAGTTCTTCCATATGTATAAATTAATACAGAGGAAAGGCTACTGTTTCCCATCTGCCTATCATTCTTTACTGTCACCTGAAGCACAGTATCTCCTGCTTCCTTCTCTCCATCTGAGCGTACTTTAAGATCAGTGTAAAACCTTCACTTGTTCTACAAAATCTAAGAAAAAGTACCTCCTTAAATAAATAAAGAAATTCAGTTTTGCCCAAATATACCTAACCATCATCTTAATATTTTTTTTTCCTGTATTTCCTACTTTCTTCTCCTAATTCCTTTCCACTTACTTGCATTTCAATAATACATTTTTGGTCAGGCAGCAACTTGTCATTCAGTAGCAAAATGTCCAACTCTGAAATGCTTTGCAGTTTGGGAAATAGAAGCTAAAACGTTGGCAATGGCATTAAAGATGCTCCAGACTTAAGACAATTCTTTGCACCATGAACCTCAATTCTCAAGCTAGTTTCCAAAAAACCACCCTTAAGGAATCATAAGTGCAGGGGAGTTGGAGGCAGCTGTTAGAAGCAAAGTCTTGTGACCACTAAGATACACTGGAAAAGGAGACAGGAGGAAAAAAGGAACAGATTCTTGCTGGCTCTGCTCAAGTGCGATTCTCCTGTTCCTAAGGCATCTTTTTCAGCCATCCATGTCTCTGAACCTACTCAGCCTGAAAAGTCCCTTGAAAGAGCACTGCCATGGAGCTGAACACCAAGTATATAAGAGTACAGAAAAGAAAGAGTGCAACATGCAGTATCCCAAGCACTTCTCTCCTCTCCCTTCTACAGTTTAGTTTAAGCAGATATAATAAATCTTACTGCCTACAATATTGCTGCGGTCATGATTTTCACACACTAAACTTTCCCAACTCTATCTGCACCTACTTTTACAAAATGTTTCTTTGAAGTGCAAAGATTACCTGTTTAGAACATAGCTTTTGTGCAGGCTTAGTACAATTAGCAAATTTACCAACAAAGAAACTTGTTTATTATTTTCAAGCAGAGAAGAAAATAAAATAGGAGATTTTCAGCTACTTGCATCAACAAATGGCAGAGTGACACTATGCCAAACCACATGATTACATCTAAAGTGTTTGTCTTCCCTATTCTAGACTAGATTAACCTGGGGATTTTTTGCAAAATTAAGTTCTAAAATGGCTGGCATGCTTTAATTCTGTATTTTAATAAACTGTCAATTTGGGATTTTTTAAGTTTTAAATTCAAAATGCATTTTGCATTTAAGTCTTTCACTCTTGTAGTTTATGTTGAAGTACTGGCACGTACCGCAAACGTGACTATTTTATTCACAAAACACACTAAACACAGTAAACCAGACAAAATAAAGTCCATTTGCCAAAACAGCGGCATTACTAATGTTCATCATTATTGAATTTGAGTCTTCAGTCCAGTATTGAAAGCAGCCACAAGACACCAGCTGGGGCTCACAACTGTCCTCGCAGTGCACATGGAATACGAACCTTACAGCTCCCATCTGCCCTCCTTGTCCTTCAGCTCCCAGTCCCAAGGCATCTACATGAACGTTCCTCATACATCAAAAATGTCTGTGACACCTCTTTACACACACAGTTCTCTCCTACATTTCAGCCTGCCCTACAGTGCACTTTATGTTTTTGCACACGCTTACACCACAACACGTTCAGTTTTCAAAATAGGTTATTTCATTAAAAATCCCAAACTGCAAAACTAAAACAAGGCTGCTTTTGTCAATGACATTAAAACAATGTTAGAATAAGAGAAGAAACCCACATACCAGTCAAACCAATAACCATACCTTGATTCGTCGTATGCTAACCACCGCCTCGGATACTCTCTCGACAGCCGCGGGGAAGAAGAGGGTCACTGTCAGTCTTACTGCACCATACAGGGACACTGCAACAAACACCCGACTTGCAGAGATAACATTGCCAAGTAGTACATATGCCATGAAAGTCATGAACACTGTTATTTTGCTTGCCACAAAAAAAGAGGCTAAGTTCAGTCCTCGAAGGTAGGAGCTTTTCATAACCATGGCAATCTCCTTCCTAAAAATGCAAAATACAAACAATCACATCAATCTCTCTCATTACACTTGCCCTCAACAGGATGAGAGAAACCCACTCTCAGGATTTTACTTTTATACCCTTTCTCCTCCCCTTACACCACCCCAACTCATATGTAAAAAAACTGTAAAGAAAGTATGTTATATGGTAAATAACAAAAGATAATTTAAGAGGCTTAGCAATTGAGTGGGGAATATGATCTTTAGTATCTTAATAACAACAGAAAATAATTATTTTTCAGAGATAGAAAACCAAATACTCTTTTTTTTTTTCTTGCTTTGGTCAAACTAGTATTTGACCAAACTAGCAGATTCTAATCTGTTTTGACTCTTTCTGGGTTGCACATAGGAGCAAAGAGGAAAAAAACCTCGGTCTAAAGGCCAAGCACTCACAAACTCCTTATCCTTCTAATATCAAAATCTAGTACGGTACAGTCACAAAACTCCTGATAAGATCAACAAATACTCTGTAGTTGAAAAAAATGGAGCAACTTCTAAAAGATCGAGAGTTCACTCATGGCTCAGGTATCTGCCATTATTCAGCTGCTGCTCTTCAAGCTGCATCACAGGATTTGCAGTATTTCCTTTTATCTCAGTCTAAATCCTTCCCAATTTGGACCCTGCCTCTGGCTTGTTTTCTTCTAGGAATTCTGGTTCATAATTAAGAAAATACTGACCTGTGAGGCCAGTTGTTCTGCTAGCCATTACCCGAACTAAACTGACTGAAGTAGTGCACAGCCACATAAGTCTCCCTTTAGCAACTGAAAAGCTGCTGATAAATACGTTCTCAATTCCCACTTCACTAAAATTTCAGTTTCCACTTCTAAATGACTCATCAAGTCCAAACCTCAAAATGTTATTGCACTATCTAGAATGTGGATGCCATCAAGCTTAACTTCTTATTAAAGTAATAGCTTTTCTTTATCAAGAGAGCCATATATTCTAACTTTATCTGCTTGAAATAATACAGACTATATAAAATCCTGAAGCAATTCCTAATTACTGTTCCCAAATATTCTGGCAATTCTCAGGGAAAATCTTGATCGTTTTGATTACCTTCCACTTGGAACTATATACTAAGATTAGAAACTCAAGTTATGATTATACAATTTGAAGTAAATTAAGTCCTCACTTAACAGAGAGAAGGATGGAAGATGTGCTACTGGAAAACTAGTTAAGCAACTTTCCCACTATACTTGCCAAATTGGCTGAACTGACATACTTTCAAAGACTTATTTTTTCAGCTTAAGGGCTCACAATCTCTAATCTTCTCCAGAGTACAGTGAAAGAACATTTGTATGTAAACTATTTGAATTGAGTCTAATTCAATTACTTCTACAATCCTGGATGAAACTCTTTTCCCACCCTCTAATAACCCTTAATAATCCTCTCACTATCTGTGGATAATCAGCAAGTTCTTTGTGCTACTCTCCATAAATATCAGATGAATTACAGCCTACCCACAGGCTGTATATAATACACTACACTGTCTTAAGGCAAGGAGTTACATCAAAGGAAACTAATGTGGACATTCACAGGAAAAAGGAGCAAAGGAGGAGTTCAGATGTCAACTTAGCAACTGTCAAGGGCCACTGTGAAAATACTGGGCAATAAATCACCTGGCTGAATTTAAGACTTCTAACTACAATTTTCCACAGCGCAGTTAAACAAAAGAAAGAGGGCTCAGGATGTGTTTTGGAAGAGTTTATTTCTCTCCATCATTAAAAAGGAAGCCTCTAATCCTAACGAGGTGTTGAACTTGGAAATCCAAAGTTTAGTGATGTGAATACATCCATTGAGGAAGCTTTCAATAAAGAAATATCCTCCCTGGCTCCACGCAAGAAAGCAGAGCTTTCAATCAATCAGAAACATCCAACACAGGATCCTATAATCTAAAGAAAGAAAGGATTATGTGTGAGAAGAAACATCTCAGGGAACATTAGCAAGTTTGCAAGCCTGCACATGGATGTAAAGGAAAAAAAATCCTTTAAAAAATCCTTTAAAAATTCCAAATAGAACAAATTAAAAAAAATAATCAGAGTATCTACAGCAGGATAACAACCTTCTACTTATATGCTAGAGAGGGACATAACACGAAAATTAAAGATGAGAAATATGCACCTGAACTCCTACAATTACCCTTTCACACTGAATCACAGAATCACAGAATGTCAGGGATTGGAAGGGACCTCGAAAGATCATCTAGTCCAACCCCCCTGCTGGAGCAGGAACCTAAATGAGATCACACAGAAGGCATCCAGGTGGGTTTTGAATGTCTCCAGAGAAGGAGACTCCACAACCCCCCTGGGCAGCTCTTATACTGTCAAGAGAAAGTACAGATATTGGTTGAAAACTGCATTTAAGTTTTAATCAGATGCTGACGGACCTCTGAAATGTCTTAGGATACCAAACTCAGCTGGCCTTGCCAGATGAACAACTAGAGGATTTCTGAGCTGCTGTCTTTCTCCCCTCCACTTTCCCAGATGGCTTGAGCAACACTTCAAAACACAGAAAGGGAAGCAGAGAACTACCTGAGGATGCTACCATTTAGGACAGAAAGCCAGATGCCATATATTTCTCAGAAGGGAAATGTCTGCTTATTGGTTCCTTGCTATTAGGTTATAGAACTGGGAGGATGAAATTGTTCAGTTACGACTACTACAGTTTTTACAGCTGAGTTTAAAAAACAGCAACTAATAAGGAAGCATTAAAAAAACTCAGAATTTATATATATTAAAGGCTTTTTTGTCTGTCCTTCACTCTTGCTACAGGAAGTTTAGGAAGAAGCCAAATAAGTCTAAGTAAACTGCACTTTAAAGCACAAAATAATGCACTTATTGACACGTAAAAAAAAAAAAAGGGAAACAGATATAGATCACATGGGTGTATCTTTCCAGGATTACCTTCTTAAACCATTCACAAGTTCTGCAAATGATTTTTCCCAAGCATACATCTTTATTATCTTCATACCACTTATGACTTCATTCATGGTTCTAATCCTGACATCTGTTAAGGCGGCTGTCTTGCTTCTGTAAATAGCACAAAGTAAAAATTCTCAGATTCTCAAAAGAAGAGAGACAATTTACAATCACATAACATACTCATAATAATTAAGCTTTTGCTTTCACTTGTAAACAGTATTCATATAATTGTAATTGCATTAAAGGGTCTTCCTAAAACAGTATCTTAAAGCTGACACACAGCACATAGACTTGGTATGTCTTTATTCCTGATATTCCATACTCTCAGGGAACTGAGCTGATTCAATGTTCAGAATTATGTCAGCTTGTGCCAACACATGGTATTCCTTAAACAACATCTTTGTGTACAAGAAAAACATCAAATAAAAAGTTACAAACATTACATTTAGAACTAAACAAAAATCAGAAAATTACTTTTAAAAATGGTAAAAATAACAACCCTTCTCATAAGGTCTTTTTGATGTTGTTAAAGAAACCGGCCTCGGTTTGTGTCTTTTTAAGATTAACTCTAGTTGAAGCAAAAACTACTTAGTAACAGTACATTTAGGAGAGCTAATCCAGATATCATTTTCTTTAATACATAAATATTATTTAAGCATTAATTATAATTAATACTAAAGTAAATATATCTATTTTAGTCCCACATTATGTTTGCACTGATAAACGAACTGGAAAAAAAAAATATAATTAAATAATAAAGCCACAGTTTTAATTAGGAAAAAAGCATTGAAAGTTAGAAGCCATGTAATGAATGCATAAACCATGCTAATAAAGCCTATTACAATTCTGAATTCATTCATGTAGACAAACATACTTCGCACATAGTGAGCTATGGCCGGCCTTATTTTGAGAAAACAAACCTTTTCCTGATAAATTCCTTATTTCTGTATATACCAGTGAAAGTTAAGATTCAGAGATCAGACTTAAAAAAACCAAAACCTCCCCCCCAAAAAGAAAAGCAAAAAAACCCCAAACCAAACCAAAACACCTCTTTAGAAAAGGCTGCTGGGTTTTGTCAGCTTAACCTGCCCCCTGTAAGATTTCTCTGATGCTCCAGACGAAATAGCCATATTTAAAGAACTTAAGTAGAAAGAATTTCAGGCTCCTGCTTGTCATTTCAAAAATAACTTCTCAGCACCACTGTACCATAAACGCTGGGATGGTTGAATCAGGGTACTAAGAAATATTTTTACAAGAAAACTCACAAAAGAAATGTAGGAACTTGGCCCTAATACAATCAAGGCTTCTTACTAAAACTGAAGAAGATAGCTTAACCTAAACCAACCATACTGACATGTAATGAGATTATCTTTGCCAAGTACTCTTTTCCTTTCTCAAAAAGAAACAGTAAAAGAAAAAAAATTCCTCAAAGAATGTGAAAGCTCTTCCTTTCTTCCTCAGAAACACACCACTGCAAAAGGCAAAATTTAGCACGTGTAGTTCACATCTCTGCAACAGCAAACAACAATTCTCACCTGCAGTCCCTTTTGAAACAGTCTCAGACCTAACTTCCAGGCTTGGCCGCCAGATAACAGAAAGTTGAAGACAATTCAAAATAATAAAGTTAATGGGGGTTTCTTTTTTAAATAGTGTGAATCAAAAAGGCTGTAGTTCTCATAAACCAATTTTGCAGTTTTTCCACTGTAACGTTATCATAGTAACCATCCTCTTTCAAATAGCTGTAAAATGTTCAAGAGGTTGGAGGGTGGGGTATATTTTTCTTTGGTTTTTTTGAAGTTACACTCCTTTACATTGCAAAAAGCGTGTTTTGTACATACATACCAGAAGCCACATTCTCAGAGATATTCTATAATGGTTTAAAGTACGCAGACTTCCAGTGCACTGATGACAATTTACAGCAGAGGAAGACGTGTTCCCAGTCTTAAAAATATTAAGTTCAGAATAAATGCAGAGCAGGACAAGTGGGAAACACATGCTCACATAGTATGCTTCAAAAGGACCTGAAAATTCTTCAAATGTCTGAGAAGTCTCCTCTGTGATACTAATAATCATTCTAATGCAGAATTCCTTTTGCTTTCATGAGCTATATTTGGTGGGTTTTAATCTTGTCTGACACAACAATTCCGCCTAGTTTTTATCTTAAAAAAAATTCAAAGGGCTTTTATTACAGTTGCATGGCTAAGCACTGAAAGGGTTGAGCTCTTGCAAATAAATATATATTAAATGGTCTTCAGTCCAATAATTGAACTATTTCTCAAATAATATATTAGGTCGTGTTTATTTTCTAAGCCTGTTAGTACCTGTGCAGGTAAAAGCGATGCTGCATAATACAGTGTACGCCATTCCATAGGATACTAACTCCATTTCTGTAAACTCCTACAGCACTGAAGTTAATGCTTGCATCAGAAACTGGCATGCATCTCCGTGTTTACAACACTGGGTCATAAGTACAACGCTGAATAACAGCACAAATTAACTGCCACACTGAGCGTGCCTGGATTTTAGCAAAAGCTTTAATCCTTAAATTATTTCTTCATAGGCTGATTTCCTTAAATCCATGCAGATTCCCAGCAATTGCCATGTGAAAACACTCATCATTATGGAGCTGGAATCCATTTCAGTTTTTCCATTAACTCCTTCTGTTCACTGCACATTCTTATTCACAAGGATCTGTGCGCACATACATAAGCAAAAGTTTTTCTGGTTAACAAAGTCTCTCCCTTGCACTGCACCCAAACAAGTGGCTGTTAATGAATGGGGGGAAAAACCCAAACAACATTACATTGCCACTGATTAACCTTTAAAATACATACCTTTGAAAAGAGATTTTTTTCACCTTGTGTCTGACCCTGGGCAAGTCCCTTAATCAATTTGTGCCTCAGTTTCCCATCTGTAAAATGGGGATAACAATGCTTACCACCATGGATAAGGCACTAGTTAAGTGCTAAGTATTTTAACTATTGACTCAAAGCTCAAAACCTCAAAAACTTATAACTCAAAAAACCCAACAGTGAAGTAGCTTGATACTTATGCATGCACATTACACATGCAGCAAAAATACACATGTAAGAATATATTGGAAATGTTCTACAAACAGGTTTTCTCGTTAAAAAAACTAAGAATTTGACAGAGAACACTGAATGGCTCATTATTTGAGAAATAGCACATGAGCATAGTAACTGAAGACTATAACAGTGGTTACAAATAGAAGGAAGTCTATGAGTTGGTCTCATTTTGTAATTAATTCTGTCTTTCATACCTAGCCATGCAATGGCAAGGCCATTCTCAATACCTCTGGAAAACTTGTCTTAAAATACAACCTGAAAACAACAGTACCTCACTAAAAAAAAGTGTTGCTTACCCAAAGAGCTAGAAGGAACCCATTAACCCTGAATACAAATGCAACAAAGATGCATAACACTACTAAGCACACACAGTGCACAGTAAAGGAATACAAAAGTATTCCCATTTAAATGAAAAAGCCATTTATAAACTCATGATGTAAGCAGAGCATGATTAAAAAGAACGTTAGGAAGCAAGAACACTGAAGATAATTCAATATTCCCATTGAGGCAAGTCTTTTTTTTTTTTTTTTTTTTTTTAAAAAAAGGAGGAAGTCACAGAAAAACAGATTAAATTTGTCTGATAATGGAAAATTACTGCAAACTCTGTATCTCCACAGTCTAGAACCTTACAGTTAGAAATCTCACAGATGGTATCAAAACCACCATCATAATTCTGTTCTTCCTTTCTCCCTCAGTTCCTTCCTCTTTTTCCTTTCTGCATCTTTGTCTTGGAGGAGAGAGAGCAAGATCTTTGAACAGGAAACCTTCAGAGCTTTCTGCTGCAACTCCTGTATCACCTCAGTAAGTCAAACTTAGAGCAGGCCTGACAGTATTGCCTTTGTAGCAACCACTCCCTAAACAGCAGTGCAGGAAGGCAAAGCTCAGGGAGTTACACAGTTCTATGCCAAGATGTACAGCAAGATAGCTACAGAAGTAGCCCAAGTCTTTTAATATACTGGACAGCTAATGAGTAGTAGATATTTGCAGCATGTCTGGAAGACAAACCACTTTCCCTAAACAGGAATTCAGAAATCTCACATTTGCAACTATGACAAACATTGTCAAAGATAAAAGACAATGCAAAAAACCTCACCAGACAGAAGCTGATCTGAGCAGTATTCCACCTCCATCCAGTATACACATTTTAAAATCCAGGACAGAAAATACCTACAAGCTGACATGTGTGACCTTACCTTAGGGAAGAAAAAAGCCTCCCAATGCAGGTCTGGACAGGAAGAAGAATAATCAGAACTGCCATTCCTGCAAGACATGATGGGCCTATCTCCATCCAGAGAAGTACTGTTACTGCCACAGCTTGAATTGGTCCAGCCCACAAGAAGTGCAAGAAAATCGTTACCTAGGCAAATATTTAAGAAAAAAAATTAGCTTTTGGTCTAAGCTAAAAAATTAAATCCTAATAACACAAAGTTGAGGAAGCATCTTCTCCTGTAGCAGGTACTGAGGCATTCAGTGAGAATTCTGCACCAGACTGAGACCTAAACATGCATAGAGGTGCCTAACCTCCAGAAAGTAAGCAAACTACCACATTGATTTTGTTTTACCTTCATGCACCAACATTCTCTGAGCTTAGGAAAACAGAAGGAAAATATTTAAGGGGGGGATAAGTATTTTTTCCTCCCATATTTTATGAGAATATTTCTCTTCCTATGATGTTTGAGAAACAACTAGAAAAAACATTCATAAAAATCACTTAATCATCAGTTATAAACAAAAACTTCTTCATTCAAACCCCACAATTTCTTCAGCCCCTTAGAAAGGTCTGTAATACTTCTTACCTGATCAAATTTGTTCACATCATTTGACAGTAGATTTACTATTTGACCAGTGGTAGTTTTTGCCATAGCTACATTACTGAGACGAAGTGCCTAAAAAAGTCAGAACAGTCTCAAATTGTCACAGCTTACAGAGCACAGTACACCTATACACAGAAGACTCGATAAGCAAATATAATACCAGGGCAAAAGCTGAAGGCACATCTCAGCTTTTGCCTGAGAATATCTGGGCACAGTTCAAGAGCCTTAGATAACATTTGGATTAGGTTATATATTCTGGATAAAGTCCTGAAAAAGAGAGTATAAAAAAAGTCTAGGGAAGTACTGCGAGAACAAAAGTGCCATAACTATCTCCATATCTGAAGTGATTAAAAATGGGAAAACACCAACATAGCAAGTTATTAAAACTAAACAAAAGAGCCTGTAACTTTTAATTTGCATTGCTCTCCTCCACCTTATGAGCATCTGTTCAAAATAGGAAAAGAAAGCTCCACTTGAAGACCAAATTAAAATCAGGACAATGTTTGGCCACCTGAAAGAATTCTGGTCTGAATGAGATTCCAGATAGAAGACAAAAAACCCAAGTTATTAATTTTACACTATCAGTTCCTGGTAACACTGCAAACTGTGCTTTCTGTCTTTGCAAAGCAGAGTTAATATCCCTTTACAAATTAATAAATATTTCCCTTGTTAATAACTCTCATAAAATCATAAGACTTCTGAATTATATTAAATGAAGTTTAGCACATGCTATAAAAAGCAACAAGATTAAATATAAAATATTTTAATAGGTTAATAAATAAGTTAATCAGTAGAAAATAGTATATAATTATAAAATACCCCTCAAAAAAAAGTACATATGGAAATATACAGTCTGAACATTACTGCCAAGATCCAAACTGAAATGTCTCAAAGACGCAGATAACAGACCTTGTTTCCTTCTGCTAGAAAAAAAACACAGTTTCACAGCACAAGTAAAAAAATATACAAAATGCGTTACATGCTTTCCTGTAACAGGAACAGTACACCCTCAAAAACACTTCACATTTTTAGGCAGTGCACATCTCCAAACAGTTATTATTAGGATTCTTTTTGATCAATAATCTAACCTGAAAAGTACTAACTGTTTCAAAAATATTGTTCTAGTATTTCAAATCAGGTGCAAGAACATCAGACATCAAAGTACTACTCAAAGCACCATTTCAGACAAAGTGGCTTATATTTCTTGCACCTCTCTGTTTGATTACAAAGGTTTTAATCACAGAGAGAATCCCAATCCTAACTTCATTGAAACCAGCAGGCACAAACATTTTAAACTCCACTAAGAAATTCCTCTGATATTCCAATAATAAATCTAGAATACTGTGTATATGAGAGATGAGATTTAATTATTTGAGAAAATCAATTGCTTCATTCCCTGTCTTAAGCCATTTGTCTCTCATACACCTGAAATCCCCCGGGGAGCTGCCTGCAGGTAATGCAGCCCCAGCACACGCGTGTTTCTATTGTGTTTACTTCACACCACAGATCAAGGTTGATAAGCTCCTAGGAAAGTCGTTAGATATCCACAGACCATAATAATAGGACTTCAAGTGATGCATGTTTGACAAAGTTTCCCACTGGGGCGTGTTTACAGCACCTACTGTTGCTTACACTCCTGTACCACGCAGACACAGCTGCTGTCTGAGCTCCACCTCAGCCACCAGGGAGAACCCTGCGTGGTGTCTTGCGAGTGGCCCACGGCCTGGGCCTGTCTCGGACCTGCCACCTGAGTCACCTTTCTGACCTGTGCCTAGCTAGCTGTTTCAGACACAGACAGCGAAAACAGTTTTGGAATGTACTAGCCCAGCTCATTTTGACCACCAAGACAGTCTCAGGAGGAACCGTGCAAGCATCTGAGCCAAAAGGAGGGTGCTCGTCTGCGGCTGATTTGTCTTCTCAGGGAAGAGACAGCCATTCCCATCATCGGTGGCAAGGCAGTTTCAGTCTTTTCTTCCCTTCCTGCTTCAAAACTCCTTTTGAAGTAGCACTGTTTTTTAAAAATTTTTATTTATTTATTTTATTTAAATAAGCCTTGCATTTTCCTGGCTGGACCTGTCTAGACTGCAAAGAATACAGAAGGAAACAGAAACACTGGACACAAAGAAGCAGTTTTACTTATATAACCAATTTCTACCAAAAAAAAATCCTGTTTTGGTACTTTCCCTTTCTACTACATCCAAAACACAGCACCACATGAGGTGCTGTGAAGAAAATAAAGTCTATCCTAGCCAAAATCAGTACACTGTGGCTTTAAATACTGCTTTGACCATAACACTTAAAAATTCACTCTGAAGGCAAGAAATACTACTAAAGATTATCTAGAGCCACACATCTTTTTAAAAAGCAACTGTAGCAAATTTACATTTTATTTTACATTTGCCTATTATCTGTTTTAAGCACAAAGATCCGCTTGATTTTCTGTATATGCATTTTCCAAACAGATGTATTTACCAGCAAGCACTCTTTCTCAAGGAAAATAGGTTTTAATTACATGAACTAATGAGAGCAGTTTACACACTTCATGTCTTAGGTTAAACTTTTTTTTTTCCCCCCCCAGATGTAATTACACAGGCCCAAATTCAATTCTTTAACCATTCTTTGCCTTCCATACTCCCGTCTTAGTGTTTTAAGCTCTCCCTGTGCCAAACAGTTCATTCAAAACCACATTAAAAAGGGAGAACTCGCCATAGAAAGGAATAATATAACCGTTCAGTCAAATAACTCCAGACACCCTTTTGGCTGCCTTCTGTCTCGACCAACAACTCCACAGCTTAAACTACTTTAGTGTTTATTCCAAACTCTAAAGAACTTCTAAAGGTTAAGTCTTAAAAAAAAAAAAAACCTAAAAATCTGTCTCCCATAAGTAGCCTTTCATTTTAAAACATGAGACCGAGTCACGAGACAGATTCCACTTCCATTTTTGTTACAAGCTTCCCGCGTGCATCACTAATACTTCTCGCTGATCACAAAACACCTTGGAGTTTGAATACAAG
Organism: Antrostomus carolinensis; assembly: GCF_000700745.2. Classification (NCBI taxonomy): domain Eukaryota; kingdom Metazoa; phylum Chordata; class Aves; order Caprimulgiformes; family Caprimulgidae; genus Antrostomus; species Antrostomus carolinensis. The sequence goes on from NW_010321195.1 coordinate 136,271, forward strand.
GTTTTTGCAAATGAGATTTTAACTTTCCAGGAAATTAAAAAGGGCCTAAAACTTGAGAATTAGAAGCATTTGAAGTTCTCCATTAAGCATGCTGTCTCATCTAAAGCATTTATCCTTGCAAATCCGAGTGTTTATTTACTACAGTAATTAATGAACACTGCAAAAGTGCTGGTAAATTAGCATCCAGATTCTTTCAAAAGCCCTTATAAGAATAAAGAGAAAGTATGACCTATCTATAAGCCCCAGATATTGAAGACAAATGATCAGAAAGGTTTATCAATGTTCTACTGTAACCTCAGCCTTCACCCTCAGGAGTAAGCCTTTATGAGATAGGGGAGATTAATCTTCCATTTAATCACAACCCTAGAAATAAGGGTGCACATTATGAACATTTCTTTTCCAAGTTTCTAAGCTAGTATCAACACAGCAACAAACAACACCACTATATACATATTTCATGAATTTCAAACTGTTATGATAATCACTTTAGTAAATTAATACCTTAGAGAGATGTTTATGTACAAGAAAGCAGTGTGCCATGTTAGAGCTGAGTTCCCAGAGGATAATTTCCAAGGTATCAGAAGAGGGAGGAGAATAAATATATGTATGAAAAGCAATCAACACTTACAATGGGCCATTTTTACTCTCCTTACTTTACTGCTTTGCCCAAAACCTTTGCATGACCTATACCTGTAGTACAAGTGTTTGCCTTAAGTGGATGGTACCTACGTTTAATCATTAAAACAACACGGATTTCTTTACATTCCAAAGAAACTTTACAGTTCTGATCCTTCAATTAAACTTCTTTGCTGAGGTAAGCACTGGCAGGTCACTATTCTACCAGCACTAATGCTAGAAATATAGGGCATTTTCCCTTTCAGCATCCCCAGCTGGGACTTCCTGATTGGAAGCAGAGACAGACTTAATTGTTTGGGTATTGCCAACAGCTTCGTAAGAGGGAAGCAGACATTTACAATTTGGCTGCTTGCTCCTCAAAGCACACTAAGGCCAGCCCTGGATACCACTGAGCTCCTTCCTGTAGGTAATATCCATAACTTCTCGTGTACCACTTTCCATCTGACAGTGGCCTCAGCTCCATCTGTAGTTGAGGACAGTTATTTCTTCATCAGGACACACAAACAGCAAAGAAACCACAGCTTACTGAAGGTACATCCCTTCTCACACTTCACTGGCTTTAGTGAAGGCCTCCGGTGCTCTCACAGTAAAACCAATAATTGATACTAAAAAAGGTCTCTACCTTCAGGATTCAGCTTGTTTCTGAACCTTCTCTCCTCTGCTCAGTCCTCCCTTTCTTCCCCCTCCAAGTAGAAGGGATACTAAAGGGACCTGGTTGTGAAGACTCTGAGCATCCCTTCCAGTCTGGAGAGGGCAGCAGCAGTAACTGCTGCCTCTTGCTGAACTAATCTGATGGATGCCCCAAGAAAGGGGAGCAGCCTCTCTAACCCACAACGGAGGCAACTCATTAGCCCTACAGCACTGCTGGAAGAAAATATGAATAAATCCCACCATTAACCAGCACAAGGGCAGGAAATTGGACAGTGAAGCAATTCCCAGGCAACTGAGTGCTAAAGCAGATGGTGACAGCCAAGTACAATGTCCCGCCCAGGGATGAAACTACAGGGCCGAGTAACTCCAGCATCCCCTGGGAGCTCTGTCCCTCTCCCACTGCATGCTGACTACACTCCAGCACACAACCCTTCCACCAGCGATGGGGGAAGCTCCCCTCCAACAGCACCAGCAGGCGAAAAATCAACAGCACCTCCTAGGCTTTAGGGCTATTTAATTCACCACCACCTTCACTAGGAGGAATGAATCCATCACTCAGACACTGTATTACCAAAGAGAAAGTCAAAGCACATATATACATTTAAGGTCTGATACATATCAGCATGCATTACGTTTCCACAAATTAGTAACTTCAATGGCATTGTAAGCATGAACATAAAAAATAACTGTATTTTTAAACTCCTCTAATGTAAGTGCTGTCAAATGCCAAACATTCCGGTAAATAGGTTTGCTTACCTTCCGATAAATCATATGGCACATAGCTACCCTCAGCTTCATGCCAGCCCGCTGTACGTGATAGAAGTATAAGTGGTGCATTATAGCTAGAATAAGTGTGCACACAGACAGAGCAGCTGCGTAGCAATATGCAAAATTCAAAGATTCTGAGGAATCATAGTTTTCAAAATAATTAATGATTTTTCCCAAAAATATTGGCTGAACTATTTTGAGGGTTTCCTGAAAAAAAGGGGAAAAAGTATTAACAATTTCATATTATACCACTCTACCCAAGTCTGTAACCAGGCAAACAAGAGCCAAGTACTGTCACAAGTCACAGCTATTATTTTGTCTTTATTGTGCTCTAAAACATCAAGCCAATTTTTATCAACACATAATGCGAAAGAAATACATTCCACATTAAAATCTATCTTTAAGAGCTCTCTTAATTACCAACAGAAACTCTCAAGTTACAAAAATTGCATTAATTAATGTATTACACTTCCATTTTTAAAGATGACAGTGTCTCCTTCACAGACATTATTTACATATAGCATAAAAACCCTTCTTCTATGGGGCACCCCACTCAGATACATAAAATACAGCTAGGCCTTACAAAGCAAATCAATGGCTTTACAAAGCAAGTCAGTAGCTTGTAATGTCTCAAAAATATTGCACTGAAATCAGCTCTCTGTTCCACATCTATAATACCACAGTTATGACTCAATTTTTCAGTCTCTATGGGGCTACAGCTCTTTTTTACTTTCCTGAGAGAATACATGAACAGGTTTTCTGAACAGCCCAGCATGAAGTCACCAGTATGTATCATGCAATCTAAAAGGCCAAGTTTCACGTTGCTCTTAGCCAAGCGTGTTCTGTAACATTTTACACCACTTACCTCAATCATTGTGAAAATTCCAAAAACCAGATAGGATTTCCAGTAACAAAGAATAATGGCTTTTGTTAAATGTGGTGTTTTTCCCCTCTTTTTTGCTTTTTGCACCTCTTTATCCCAGTACCTGACAAACAAAATGCAAACTTGCTGGAGGACAGAAGTAAAATAATGAGGCAATTACCTGGAAAAAATACTTTCAGACTTACAGTCAGATTGCCATAATCACTTTTATACACCAAAAAAACCCAACCAAACAAAAAACCCCACGTTAACAGATAGTCACGTTTTCTCATTCACATAAACATGTTGTACTTAGTATTGTAGGCCTATTTGCCCTTGTATAATCACAAACAACTCATCACTATTGACTGCTATCACCTGTGACATATTTGCAGATGAGGAACCCTTTCTTTCTTCTCCTCTTAGTCCAGCCACTCACCTTAGGTAAGAGCCTATTATCATATGATCTCCTGTCTACGGGACTAAACTGAGGCAGCATGGAGTGTCTTTATCTTCCCATAAGCTCTGCACTTTCCCAGCAATGCTGTGATGCACAACCCTTTTTCATGTCTGGCCCTTTAGTTTGTTCCACCATGTGCTTTGATGAGGACGAGCAGATATGGCACAAGAGCAGAGGGAACTGTCTGCAGCAATTTTGTCACTTAACACTCCCCACGTCTCTCTGAAGACAAGGATTACAGCAGCAGAGTGGCAAAGACCTTCGCGTTACCACATGTCTGCCCACAAGTAGGACACAATCTGCCCACATTAAAATCAAAGACAGGAGTAATAAGCATGATTTTAACAAGAAAGTATCAGAACTTAAGCAGACTTCTTAAAGCACACTGTTGCCAGATGGGATGCTCCCCCTTGCTTCTGAAGGCTAAATATTTTCTGCCAGACCCTTTGACCTTGCTGGTTCGAGGGCTAAAATGAGTCTAAGGTGTGAAAGCCAAATTATTTTGCAACAAAGCACACGAGTTTGAAGCATATCATATGGATAAGAAAACATTTTTATATTATTCTATACCCGCTTTTTTTGTTACAAGGATTATAGAGTTATTGTCTAAATGCTTTGGAATCAGAATTGATACTGTAGATTCTGTGGGGTTTGAAAAGGCTACTTCCTTAGGTGGCTGTTTATGAATTATACTCTGTGCTTCTTGGCCAAGTACGCTAAAGAATTAAAAAACACTCTTTTTTTTGCATGCTGTATTTTCTACCATTTCCTGACTCACGGAAAGCGTGTGCTTTTACTGTAAGTATCACTGGAAAAGAGTCCATCTTCCTCCACAGCAAACTCCTGAACTGCTTCAAGACACAACCACGGAATCAGGCAAAGCTCTGCAGCTGCAAAGATGTCAAAAGCTGCGCTCCTAGGAGCTTATCACTGAGCTTCTTCTTCAGTTAACTCATCCTGAGCAGGATGATGTAAGACCTTGTTATAACCTTTCCTTTCTGGATTCTTTTTACTTCTTGAGGAGTCTCTCATCCCAGCCAAACTATTAGGAAAGTTGATTTGCTCTACATTCAGCATAAAGGCAAGAAACAGCAAGGCCACAATTTCTTAATACAGAGGCCACCTTTTACTAGGAGACACTTTTTCCTCTAATTATATTTAACAAAAGATTCTTTGAAGACAAAAACCTCCTCTGCTGCAAGGTTCAAGACAATTTCCATAAACTGTTATTCTTGGAAGATATTTCACTATTGAAAGAAAAAGATCAATCCTCCTGGGTCCATGAAGTGGTACACAGTCCATGAGAAAGTTTTTATAACAAAATAAAAACATCTCCTAGATGCAAGCTTTTAGATGTCCAAGGCATTCTTTCCACTTTATCAAAGTGGCATATTTTAAACATACACATACTTATATACACACATATGTAAATGATACACAGCTGTCACTTAATTCAGTTTGTGCTCAAAAACAAAAACAACAGAGAAGAAAACCTAAAATGTTTTCCCCAGTTTTATGCAGAGAAATTTTAAAAGTTTCCACAGGCCAAAAGACTCAGATTCATTTATTAAGGATTACTGTGGTAACAGTTGATGAAAAGTCTTCTTTTCCAAGCATTCTGCAAAGTGTCAAATTAATTATAAATTTCATAATGGACATATTCTAATGCATTTTCATTAAGTATAACTTGAACAAATTAAAATGTTTGCATGGTAAACAAGTTCTAAATATTACTCTTAGTTCTTCAGCATTTTTAACAGTAGATCTTGTTAAACTTTACAACAACCTCTTTTAATTTTAGAATAAGACTCTCACCTTCACCAGGAGAAATACAATGAAAGAGAAAATTTTTCTCCTTACCACTGCAATTCCTCTCCAAGCTTCTCTGAGGAATCTTCTGGCAGCACTTTATACATATCATCTTCTTCAAGCTTCCGTTTATGGCCAATAATAAATAAGGGATTCAACCACCTATATAAATACAAATTATTAATAAACCAATCAGCAGACCAAAAGAGTAATTTTCTTTACATATTAATTTAATTCTTTTATCCCTTCCTTCCCTCTTCTTCTCCTGCATCACTCAACATCCACCCATTTTACTGCACTTTTCTCTTACCTAAGAATTAAGCCACCTCCATTTTACAGATGGGAAAGCATTTCCCATTTCTTAAATCTGTTTATGCCCCATGGCACCTTACTCCCAGGCATCCAGACAGCCAGCACAACTCTTCTTGGCTTTAAGGCAACTGGTTTCTTACAGTGTTTCCTTATATTTAAGGAAAATTAGCATTCCTTTAAATCTTTAGCAAAAAACAGACCTGAATCCAACCATGAAAATAGTGACAGAGTTGTAAATAAAACTGTAATACATATTAAAAGACATTTTTTGTAACTAGCATGGCTATTCATTTACACGAGGAAAAAACTAACTGCTGTTCATCTTGACAAGTATCAAAGGTCAGAAATTTAAAGACAACCACTCAGATGTAATAATGGGTAAATAATGGATTATTACTAGAACCGGTCTTATCTACACTTGGAAATATAAACAAAAAGCACCCTGTCACAGTGTGTAGGTTCAAAAAAAGGAAAAATATTGTCTAACAGCTCCATTTCCTTAGCAGACAAATTTTTAAAAGCTTAGTATTTTATGAGAGTGCTTTGAAAACAATTTGTAATAGCACTACTGTAGGTTTGTCGGAAAAGGCAGTATTTTGTAAGATCAAGTAATACTGTCAGGGAACAGTAAAACTAGCTTTTATGCACCTAGATCCTTCTTCAAGCCCAAAACATAGGTCAAGGAGGTCCAAATAATTTCAGCTGTGCTCACAGAGCAGATGGATGCACGGCAGAAAGCACAAAAATGACTTAAGTTGTTAATGAGATGGAGCAAAAGAGAATGCCACCTCTGAAACAGGCATGGCTCAGTGGGAACAGGATGGGAAGGGAAATTGGAGTTTGCCACTTAGTTTGTCACTCTGCTGAATCGATGATACTTGGTTTTCAGGAGAAATGCAGATTTTAGCTCCCAGGCTTGCATCCTACAAGTACTTTCTCAGCTGGTCAACACAATCAGAACCAAGAGATCAGGGATGGACCTGTTTTGGAAAAAATACTCTTGCACTCATGGCAAGGTGTTTGTCTGATGTCAATTACCTGGGAAAGTTCATAACTGCTGTTTAGTTTCTGATGCTTCCCTGACTTCACCAACACAGTTTTTAAAAGAGCATCTGGTAAAGTGTATTATTTTGTGGAAAGCCTACATGTGAGAATTCAAAATTGGGATGGTTTACAATGAGGGCATTTATTTATTCATAACCACAACAGTGGTTATGAATACTTATCAACTAGGTTTGCATTTCTTGCTCAGGCATGTTCCAATTAAATTTTGTATACACTGGCTTATAAGAAGTTTGTTGATTAGTTTTTAGAGAGGATGGAGGGGCAAGCTGAACCCTAGAAGAGGGGGCTCAAAAAGTTTCTTTGAAGACAGAACTGTTGCAAAAACCTTTTCCACAGGCTCCATGACCCAACTTTATGTAACAAATGGGATGAATAGTGGTTTTCCTTCACTACTTAGCGTGTTAGCACAGTGTTTGTGTGAGTCACTCAAAGATTAAGGCTCTGTCCTTGGAGTAGTATCTTTGATGCCTAACAGCCCTTTTGAAACTCTTGGAGTGAGTACTGAATCTGTATACATGAGATGTTAAGTCCTCAATGTATGTTAAAAGTACAATTAGAAACAGAAAGTACTTGTCAGACAAATCTGTTGCTTGGACTGTGTTGCCAAATAGTATCAGGGCCCAAAACACTGCCACAACATCCCCACAACTCCTGATCAAATGTCTCAAACATCCATCGCTCCATCCAGCAGAAGAGCTTCTGCCTGGTTTTAACCTGCTCCACTGAAACATTTCTTCTTCTGCCTCAGTTCTTGCTGCTGACTACAGGTAAAAAGCAGACATGAGGCAAATAACCTCAAGGCCATTCAAGCAATTTCTCCCTGCTGGATAAGAGAGGCTCTATTTGCTCCAGGACAGTTATGGGAAAGATCTGCAGCCTTCAGTTGACTCACGTGGCCAATACCAAGTGTTCCTGTTACTGCCAGAATACTGATGTCACTAGGAATAAAGATTAAAGAATAAATAAATTAAAAATCACTTTGTAACCTGGTGCAAACCAAAGAGATAGCCAACTGCGAAACAGTAACTCACTGCTCTGACCCCGTAAAGTTTTCCACCTCTACAGCAGTACCTTGGGTACTGATAAAAAAAGAAAGTGATTCATTTCTGAACCAGCAGATTCACAAAGACCACAATATAAACATTCACTTCCTCCATTTCCCTACTCCTGGGCCCTGAAACTACACACCCTGTAACATTACAACACAGTCAACTAGTCACAATTTACTTAGTTGTTCAGGAAAGTCCGATTTTTACCAGCTGTAATTAGAACAATTCCACCAGGATTTTAGAAAGCCTCTAAGGTCTGCAGAAAAAGCTAAGAAACAAAATGTTTTCTTACCTTCCTAAGAGAAGTGAGACCTCGAGGGGAGGTTCCAAGCCACCTCCTGCCTCACAGAGACAGTGTGTAAGAGAATCAGGCCCTGCTAGCCAAACGGCGGGGTCATTATGCAATCAGAATACTCATGCTACTCTGTTTTATACATGAAATATAATTTCCTAAATAAGAAAGCTTTTCAATTAGGTTTGCTGGCATCCCAGAAGAATTTCCTTTCAGACAAGGAAGAAATACATTATAGATAGGTAGACTGAACTAATAGCAGTGTCCAGCTCAACTAACCCAGGGATGGGACCTGCTGTACCTCTCAATTTATATCGTGTTCTGCTTATAAATGCTCAAAAAAGTACCATTCTCTCATGGCAGAGCAGGCTTGCAGAGCTTTCCCACACATATATCGCAAGTTCTTCATGGGACCTGCTGTACCTCTGGATTTATATTGTATCCTGCTTACAAATGCTCAAAAAAATACCATTCTTGTGATGCACAGCAGGCTTGCAGAGGTTTATCATGCACATATTGCAAGTTCTTCACGAACCTAAAAAAGTTTGCCACAAAACATGAGCCAAGAAGCACTTGCAGTTACATCACAAAAGCTGACACAACTAAAAAATGTCCTAAGATCAAAGGATGTCTCTGGTGGGACCCTGGGCGCACCCACAGGCTTCAATTGCCCTGAGCAGCCCCGGAGCAGTTACACCACAGCTGCTCACTAACACATTATGGTACCTCCTCCACTCCAATGCCACATTTTGCTTTTACCCATTTCACAAAAGTCCTCGGCTTTGTCACTGTTCAAGTCAGAAAAATCAGAATAAATGGGTTACTACTGTAATTTAAAAAATCTTTTCCTTTTGTCCTTCTTTATTTGTAATTGTAGGCAAAAATTTAACTTCTGGGTAATTTTACAGTACCCAGTGAAAGCCACATCCTGTATACTCTCATCAACTAATTCCTTAAGGAGGTGGTTTACAAACTGCAGTTTCTCCATTCCTCTTAAGCCTATTTGTGCATTACACTACAAGCATCACCTGTTTACACTCAATGTCCAGTTATTTTTCAGCAGTTGCACAGGAGGGTCTTTGTTTACTCAAATTCTTCCATAACACTAGGATTTCATCTCCTTGAGCAGCTTGGAAGCACTACTTCAACTACTAAGCTGCAAAGTAACATGTATTTCTTTCTCTTTAATCACCTACTTTGGAGCTGGGTTTTTTGGTAAAATAAATGGGGCTTCCTCATGGGACCTTTTGATTATAAATCTGTGTTGCTTACCCCTCTGTGGCCTACCTTAGGTGTCTACATGCTTCGTTGTACTGTTCATTACCCAGCTTCATGATTTGGAAGTTCTACACCAGCAGCACAAAGCCAACACTGCTATGTGCTTGCTCTCAGCCCCAAGGAGCACTGCTGGGATGTACAGACAGAAGGACACACACTGACAATCTCCAGTGTTATTTTGCAGGAATTCACGTATATTACTGCAACAGTTTGTAGTCATCATATGATACTTTTTTTTTTTTTAACCTATCTCTATTTCACATGCTCACCCATTCTCTTTAATAAGCTGCCTTTTCCCACTTCCCCTTATGAAGGTAGTTATCTACAATTAATAAAGTAAGCAGAGTAAGTTCTGGTATTTCTTCAGATGCTTTTCAACTGGTGCTTTGGCTACTTCCCTCCCCAGCTTAATGCAGCTTAAACACTAGATCTTCTCATTGCTTACAGTAGGAAAAAATAGGAATACAATGGAATTACTTCAAAGCCATATTAACTCAAAAACACCCTTCAGGCTTCCAGTTCCAATGCCAGACTGTATTAACCTTTGATACACAGCTTCATGTCACCTTCCATGCTCTTGCTTTTTCACAGCACAGTGTAAGCAGCAAAGCTGCTGAACATCCACTTTCCGATGCTGATGGTAACTCAACTGGTATTTGATTGCACTTATTGCGGGCTGTTTTCATGCTGTTCACCTACACTGCACCAGCCAGCTATGAAATCTCTGATTGCTCTAACCTAGTTCCTGATAATCCAGATGGCAAGGAGAAGTATAGACAGGGCAAGAGGGGCAGGGGGGAAGCATACTGCAGCTAACATTTTCTGCAGAGCCTGGAAGCAGGGAATGGATGAGGAGCATAACTTGTACCTGTGGCATTCCAAAGACTATTATTAAAATATTGATTCCAAACCCAGCATCCACATGCCAAGAAGAACATGCAAAATACTAAAGATATGATGCAAAAGGTCTGAAGATTATGCCTTATAACAATAAATTTTAGTACAAGCTATTTACTGACGTAAGGCCTAAGTAAGTAGTTACGTAGAGCAAAGGGAAGAGAGTTTTTCAATTCTGCAGAAAATAATTGGTCATTCAAACACATTTACAGTCTCAGGTTAGATAATTGCTGAAACAACTTGGTTGGAGTCATCAGTTCCTTCGTCACTTGAAAAATGCATCTAAAAAGTGTGTTATAGCTCACATATGAATTTAATAGAAAAAATAAACCAAAACCAAAAAAAAAAAAGGCTCAAACCCTGAAACCAGAGTTACGCAGAAAGTCTAGTTGAGCATAATGGTGAAACCTAACGGTAGCAATTTCTGTATTAACTTCCTTTCTGGCAAGTCATGGAAATAGGAAGAATTAAAATCACTTGTGAGTCAGGGCAACCCCAGGCACAAATACAG